>NC_135211.1:3400496-3432367 GCF_052324685.1 Brachyhypopomus gauderio | reverse complement strand
GGGGGGGGGGTGTGAAAGAGAGAAAGGATGAGAGACGTAGTAATGAGAAGCAGCAGAGACACAGGTGAGTCTGGGTGTGTGCATGGACAGAGAGACGGAAGATCTCTGGGACTCCCTGTCTGAGTTTAAGGACCGTGCTGCAGGAGTGATAAGAATTCCCTGTTAGCCAGATCTGAGGTGAGACGGTAATAGAAATAGAGTGTGAGTGAGAATGAGTGAAATGGTGAAAGAGGAATGATTTAGGGAGGACGAGGTCCTGTAAAGACCAGACAGGGGGGAGGGGATGGCCAGGGAGATAAACCACGTTGAGTGGAGTGGTTGGCGTCATTTAGCGTAGCGCTGGGGTGATGGAGCCCGTGGGTGGATGAGAGCCACTCCACTCTGCTCTACTGACTGCCGGGCCTATTAGCCGCAGAGCCGCAGAGCTGCTAACAGGATTAGCCTGATGGGGATTACACTGCACACAGCAAAGCAAGGGGCAGGAGTGTCTCTCTCTCTCTCTCTCTCTGTGTGTGTGTGTGTGTGTGTGTGTGTGTGTGTGTGTGTGTGTGTGTGTGTATCTCTGCTGCTGGGAACAGTGCAGTGGTCTGACACACATGTGTACTGTTAACCTAAAGGTCCAACAGTTAAATCCCAGCATCTGTTTCCATTGTGCACAGGGGCACGGGGACCACGAATTGTTCACACTAATGGTTAAATAGACACATTTATTATTTATTGTTAATTCATAATTCATGCATTATGAATCTTGTGCAGATTCTGTTGGATAACACTCCTGTGCTGTGAGTCCTCTGCTGGAGACGTGCTGATACATTCACTGTGTAGTCAGATTCAGCTGCTGAAACTGGGCAGCAGTTCAATATGGAAGACCTACAGATGAATAGACAGAGAGGGACAGAGACAGAGAGGGACAGAGACAGAGAGGACAGAGACAGAGAAGGACAGAGACAGGAGGGACAGAGACAGGAGGGACAGAGACAGAGAAGGACAGAGACAGGAGGGACAGAGACAGAGAGGACAGAGACAGAGAAGGACAGAGACAGGAGGGACAGAGACAGAGAGGACAGAGACAGAGAAGGACAGAGACAGGAGGGACAGAGACAGAGAAGGACAGAGACAGGAGGGACAGAGACAGAGAAGGACAGAGACATAGAAGGACAGAGACAGAGAAGGACAGAGACAGGAGGGACAGAGACAGAGAGGACAGAGACAGAGAGGACAGAGACAGAGAAGGACAGAGACAGAGAAGGACAGAGACAGGAGGGACAGAGACATAGAGGACAGAGACAGAGAGGAAACGAAAGCCTTTATTACATACTTCTGTGGCACTGCAAATTCTTTAGAGGCATTTGTGTGTGTGTGTGTGTGTGTGTGTGTGTGTGTGTGTGTGTGTTTGTGTGTGGTGGGGGGTGTGTGTGAGTGTGTGCATCTTCAATATCACAACAGAGTGATGTTTGACTGTATATTTGTGACTGGAATTGTTGTCTGATCAAATTGGTGTAGCAGTCCAGGCCCGGAGTGGCTAATCGGGAGATTCGTGAGGATTCCCGATGGGCCGGCTCATGTCAATCTCTAGTTTGGGCAGACTGGAAAAAGTGGGCCGGATTTGGGCATGAAACTCCTGGGCTGAAAACGAGGCCCACTCCGGCCCTGGAGCAGTCTGATGCATTTCTCATGGATTTCTCCATAGGCATCTCCACAATAGCTTGACTTCCCCAAACCATTTCCATGATGTCTCTTGTGGATATTCCACATCTCCCACAAATGGTTGCACTTAGAATATCCAGTTTCTCCTCGAGCTTTGATAAAATCACTTTTTGACGTAATGATGGCTAATATTGCTTTGGGTTCCCATATATATATATATATATATAATCTATATAATATATATAATCTAGATGTTTATCGGTGTCTTTTGATGGAACATTGTTCGTTCTTTTGTGAAAGTTAACACATTACACCACTTTTCAGCTTTAGATTATGTTTTGAAGGTCGATTATTGTGGTTGATTTCATGGTGTTGTATTTCATTAACAAAATGGAGCCAGTAAAGTTATTAGATGTTAATTTAATTGGCTGAACTGAACAAAAGACAAATCACTCTGAGTTGTTTTGAGGAGAGGTAGGACCTTGTGTACTTTACTAACTGGTGTCTAAGTCAACCACAATAGTTTGGAGTCAGTGTTGGGTGGTTTATATTAAAAAGGCATCTGTAATACAAAGTATTACTATACTCCAATATAAAGAACAAACTGGCACTGTGGTTGTATTACTCTCTGGAACATATGCATTAACCCCTTGAATGCCAGAGAGTTCCAGAGCAGTGGGCCACTATATTACCAGCCAAAACGGTTTCTCATCTTCCAGGTGTGAAAATTAAGTTTTTAAATGAAACATCTAATCAAATCATCATTTTACCACCTGCATATAATTATAATGTTAATGTACCAATCTACATCTCACTGTAACTACATAATAATACAATAATAATAATATGCTACATGAAATTTCTGATACAGCTCGAGAAAATGGCTTCAATATCTCAGAAAATAAAAAATGCTAGCGCTCTCTAAAACAATTACTACTGTTTTAAACAGGACAAAATAAGAGTCTCTTTTCATTCCTTTATAAAAGACTGGTCATGTCTTGATTTCAAATTGCATTTGAATAGATCTGTAAAAATGAACAATAAATAGAACACTAGGCCTTTGTACAGATTTATTTAAAAATTAACAATGAACTATTGTTGAAATAATTAATTTATGACAATGAAGAACTGAATATATGTTATATATGAACATATATGTTATATATGAATTTATATGAAGTTAAACGTCTGGAGTAGCAGGATTGAAATACTCTATCCTGCATACACGTGTGCAGTTTGGGAGAGGACACAGAGGTTGGGATGGGTGTGTGTCTGTATTTTCCCTGTGTAGGCTCGTGAACAGGTGTGTAAAGGTAATAACCAGTGCGTCTCATCCCCGTCAGAATGCAGACTCTCCACTCCTGGCATATCGGTACGCTCCCAGTGTGAATGACCTAGATATGTACAGTTGGCTTTAACATCTGCGAGTAGAGAGTTCTTCACATCAAACCTATGGCACGTTTTTGGAACATAACTGCCTAATGATACGCTGTCTGTTTTCCACGTGACCTACCTTCTCTCGATACCTTATAACTAGTCTGCCAACAGACGTTTGTCAGAAATTGTATAACTATTGCAGAGCTTAACATGAGAAAAATCGTGAGTCCATTTCGACGGCTGAACCCCCGTAATCTGTATTTTAGCTTCAAATAAACACAAAGGAGCATGCTTTCAGCTTTTACTTAACACGTATAAAGTCAGATGAAACAAATACCACCGATGAAAAGGCAAATCTATCAGAATGGCACATCCTGCCTGTGTTCTTGATAAACAAAGCTAATACCACTCCAAATGGCATTGTGCGTGTTATTCAAAGGCAAGAAAGGCTTCTCCCTAAACAAGACATTATAATAAACAAATAAATCATGCCAGAAAGATAATTGAATTGAAACAGCAAGAGCTCACAAATGCATGTCTGTTTCCAGTCATAAATTGCAAGAGAATTAAATAAAAGAGCCCAAACGCACCTAGCGTAGAGAATAGAAAGCATGTCGCCTATGAACCTCCAAACGCAGGATCCGTTCAGCGCAGATGTGGTTACGGTGCAACAGTTCACGCCAACTCCTCCTTCGATTACAGCCATTTAAAGAGGGGAAAATAAAAAGCGAGGTAGACCATAACGGAATCCAGTTAGATATTTTTTGTATCCTGATTAGCTAAAGCGGTTACACATTTAAGGATACATCATAGCCCTGTTTGTGGTACGCTGCTGTCGGACGGAGTTTGCTGCTTTGCAGTGAATTTGTAAGTGTGTGTGTCCACCAACATACACCAACACACCTGCATTAAGAGCTGAAGAGGTGTGACCTCCGAGAAAAGCTATTAGGAATGTTCAGGGCTGAAACTACCTGAGATGCGGTCGGTTTTGACACGGCCTGTTGTTTTCTTTGTTGTTGTGGCTGGGAATCGGTTTTAGGCGTGGAGGACTCTCAGGCGAACGAGGCAAGACTGCTGTTTGAATCGCAGGAACACGGGCAAAAGACGTAAACACTTAACGTTTTTTTAAAGGTGAACTCTCACCCCCCTTCAGTTCTTTCTTCTTCTGTCCTTGCTTCTCTGTCAGTCTCTTTCTTGACCCCGCCTCCATTAATCGAATCTCCCTTAATCTTGAGACGCAATGACCATTAAGGACTTCATACCACACTATACAGCTTCCATTTCATGCAAAACGTACAACAGCCATGAAGCACAAGTCCCCCACTTGCTCACGAGGTGGAGCAGGCAGGCAGTGTAAGGTGGGGTAACGTTTAACAACACTTTCACATTTTCAGCATTTAGCAGACGCTTTTATCTGAAATGCAGGAACCAATGCTGATGCCTGGACAAAATATAAATGAAGTATAAGCTCTATATCAGACAACGATAAGTACAATACATCTTCCATGAGACGTGAAGTGTGGCATCTCAAGCCGAGCTATACTCAATGTTCGGATCGGGCTTTGACCATTTTTCCCCATGTTGGGAGGGGCTAGTCCTTTTTTGACTTGGTAGACAAAGGTCAGGTGTTTTGGACCTGGTTCAGACAGAAGCCAGTGATGTGCGTGAGCACGACCGTGTCGATGCTCTGAAGATTTGTTGGGAATGAAATGAAACACATGCTGAAGCAAGCAAAGGCCCCATGAAGCGACATGATCTTTTACTACATCTTGAATCTCCTTTATAGTCTATTATAATAAGACAACAGACGGCTTCGTATCAGCACTAAGCCCTATGTTTAGGCTCTTAAAGCATTAAAAGTGATTATGTGAGAAATATAACCGGTGCATAATGTATTTTATGTGAAAAATTGAAACGTAAAATCGCACTGTGTCTTCAGCGATTATTGAAAGAAACATGAGCTGTCTAAACCTTTCCAGTAAACATGTTATCCAGAGAGAGAGAGATACAGAAAGAGAGAGGGAGAGAAATTGTGAGAAAGAAGGGGTATATTCTGTCTATCAAAGTTCCCCATTGCTGGTGAAGAAGGCAGTTAAATATTTACGTGATTACTGTAGCTACACAGATGGGAGAAGGTTGTTCAAACAGATTAACCATCATTTGCACTGCATGGCGCATGGATTCATGGATGGCTCGCACACACACACACACACACACACACACACACACCTACACACACCTACACACACACACACACACACACACACACACACACACACACACACACACACACACACACTCACACACACACACACACACACACACACACACACACACACACACACACACACACACTACACACACACACACACACACACACACACACACACACACCTACACACACACACACACACACACACACACACCTCACACACACACACACACACACACACACACACACACACACACACACACACACACTCACACACACACACACACACACACACACTCACACACACACACACACACACACACACACACACACACACACACACACACACACACACACACACCACACACACACTACTTCATTTTCATAAACATGTAGTGTACACACTTCCTCCTGAACAGTAGTCTTTAAGTAGCCCACTGATGTGTGTATTGTGTGCATGTGCATGGTTCATCATACACAGACTACACGGCACAAAAGATGAGAAACCCACCATCAGGGTGCAAAACAAAGTAAATCATTGAGATTCAGCTCTCTCTGTGGGTGACTGTGTGTCCGTGTCCGTGATCGGTTTTCTTTTACAACAATACCATGTCTCCATGGTGATGTCCTGTGCAGGTTGGCCATCATCCAGGGTAATAAGAGGTGGGTGTGTGTGTGTGTGTGTGTGTGTGTGTGTATAAGTGACACAGCTAATTGTGCTCCATAAAAAGAAAAGTCAAATTTGAATTGACTTCAGTTCTGGTTTCATTTCATGGCAGACAGTTACTAGCTATGCTGCTTTTTATATCAACGCAGTCACTGGAGATCTTCATGGAGGTCAGGTTCCTTGGTTTCAGAGTGACTTAGAGCTTTGCGAGGTAGCGATGGGGAGATGGCTGTGTGTGTGTGGTGGGGAAGTTAACGTAGATCTGAAAGTAGCACTTTGTGAGGTAGAGAAGGAGAGAGTGCTGCATATTGTCACCAGTGGGATTGTGTATATTTAAAGAAGGATAAACCCTAAAATAGACCCTGGAGGCACACCCAATGGCAGCAGATGAAGAAAAAATTGCTATTTACTGCGAAGGGTTTTTGCCTAAAGCACAAGGTAAAAGACAGTGCCATACTGGGCTGCGATAGCTTCTGCATGGCAGACTTTGTACTGGGAACGCTGGGAAAGTGCTAAAACCATACCACAATCCTTCAAGGAGACCAGATGAGCTCCACATGGAGATGGCTTAGGAGAGGCCAACTTTTCGCCAGGAGAAAAGCTGAAGCCATAATATGAGATACAGCGTTCTCAGGCCCTGAATCCTGAAGGTCCCAATTAAACAGTGCTGAGTCACGTTGGCTTGTCAATTTTACAAAGAACAATCGCGTGAAGTGGAGCCAAAGCAAGTATGACAAATAATTATATTTTATTAAGTGTTTTTGATTGGACATGGTGAGTTCGGACCATGGTGAGCTTGTAAAAAGTTCGGCTTGTAAACCAAACGTGAACCTACATTTAATTACAGTGATGCCAAATTCTGTATTTTATAGCTGTAGGCTTAAAAACCATAAAATAAGCTTATTTGTTGTTCTCTGGGTCTTCCATTCAGCAGAACTGTGTGAAAATGCAAGAACAACTGAGGAAGTGAAGACGGACGAAAAACAAAAACGAACATTACAATAAAGCAAAAATGGCCGTAGACAACAATATATGTGTCTTCATTATTTTGGCCTCTTGACACGAAGTGGAATAATCAACCGTAAAAGATTAGTTCCTACCCTTCAGTCAACCTTCATTTACTCATACATTCCCGGTTCTGAGTACTTTCAGGCTTGGTAAATTAGCTGGTGCTAAATTAATTTGACACCGGCCAATATTTTGCCACAGACAAATGGACATATTGTGTGTTTTGCTTATTTGAAGGACAGTCCTCCATGGTTTGTGTTAATGGGTCTGCTTGCGCAGTTCGTTTGTGGCTTTTGTCGTGTTCATGTACTCTTGCGCATTTAGCAAATGAGACTCTTAGTCTTACATGAATAGAGTTTCAACAAGGTTTGTGCAGGGTTGAGAAGACGATGGTTATAGTAGACATGAATGAGTGCAGAGCTGAGAGTGCTGACCTGTTCAGGCTCACAGACCTTGCTGAAACACCCAGGTCCAGGTCCAGGTCTTCCCTGGGGTCTCCTCCCAGTTGGACATGCCCAGGTGGCATCTGGACCACATGCCCAAACCACCTTAACTGGATCCTCTCTACATGAAGAAGCAGTGACTCTTCTCCGAGCCTCTCCCAGATGACCGTACTCCGTACATTATCTCTAATGGAGCCCGGACACCCTGCAAAGAAAACTCATTTCAGCCACTGGTATTCGTGGTTTCATTATTTCGGACACTACCCAGAGCTCGTGACCATAGATGAGAGTCGGAACGTAGATTGACTAGTGAATCGAGAGCTTTGACTTTTGGCAAAGAAATTAAGAGATCTGTTCATTCTTGGATGGAGAATTGATCACACAGGGCATCTATGACAACACTTCTTGCTGTGGATGGGTTTGGGGAGATGGAGGAGTAGTGAAAGTGTGGCCTGACGTCTGTGTGGAGCCTGCTCACCCAAAGTCACAGCCATGGAAATTGTGCCATGGATCGTGAAAACAGCCTGTCCCCATGAAATGTCTGATTTCTGGGAAATCTGGGAAAATTTAATCAGATATGTCCTGGACAGAGCAGATGTAAATGGCAGGGCTTTTCTGTTGCTATGGGGATGAGTGAAATTAAAATATTGGGGGGGTGGTGGTGGTTGTGTCCTTAAGGTAGCTATATAATGCTAATATTGTAACGCAGCGTAGCTAGGAAGCGGAAACAAACGCTGAGGAGAGCGAGATTTATTGAAGGGAATTCCATATTCATAGTCGTTGAAACTGGCACGGGTCATAACAGGAGGGCAATCAGAACACGGCAGATATATTTAACACATGTTAACATATATTAACACAAAGAACAAAACAAGGCAGGGAAACAAAGACTAGGTAGGAACACATGCTGGAATACTAATACTCACAACGCAGACACAACAACAGAGATCGCAAAACTGAACAATACTCACAAACTCAGAAAATACTCGACAAGGGAAACACTGGGATTATAAATACACAGAGCTAACAGGACACAGTTGGAAACACTGATGACAGGGGGGGGGGGGTGTGACAGTGAAATCGGAGTGACAGCTAGCAGAGGGGGGCGTAGCCCTATGTGACTAAAGTGGTGATGTAATTCACTTTTTACACCTGTCGATTTCTGATGTGGATGTCAGGCTAACCTGGTGAGGCCTAGTCAATATCGTAGCTATGCAGCGAAGTGTTATTTAATACATGCCATGAAATGTAGCACTTGTATTCTAAAATCAGGGAAAATTGTCATTTGTGAGAAACGTGGTCCATGAAATTAACCAATGTTTCCTGTGAATTAAGTAGGTCCTGTCTGTGATATTCTGAAGGTATAAACCTCCAATTGCATCAGTCATTAAATGTGAACTGCAGCCCAAAATACGAAATACATTCTTCCTTTTGAGGTTAAAATATATCAAATTATGAAATGACAATTATGAAAACTGAGAAAATATGAATCCTTTAGTATCTTCACCATTAACATCTCTCCCCTCTCCTCTCTTCTCCCATCTCTCCCCTCCTCTCTTTCATCTTCCCTGCACTCCTCTTTCTTGCTAATGTACAAAAGTAGCAGTAAAGTGGAGTATGTTATGTGTTTCAACTAGGCAGTTACCAGTCAGGGAAACAGAAAGGTGTTTATTTTCGTATGTAGCGTCTGGGATAACGGGTCTGCAGAGTTGGACCTCCTGGAACTGTGTAGAATGCATGCTGGGTAATTTCCCCAGTTAACCATTATAGAGGCTTAGATACTGATTAACAGGTATTGCTTTTTCGAGGGTTTTACTGCAGTGGAAGATGTGTGGCGGAACATTCCGTGTTGCCGTGGCGAGACACGCCCCCTGCTCAGGAGATAAAGTGGGGGCTTGGTATTACAACACTGAACTTAGAGGTTACAGCAATAAAAAAGTGTGTGTGTGTGTGTGTGTGTGTGTGTGTGTGTGTGTGTGTGTGTGTGTGTGTGGAGCAACAGTGGTGCTCAGCACACAGACACACACACACACACACACACACACACACACACACACACACACACACACACACACACACACACACACACACACACACAAATATAATGGCAGGCATTGCTGGCATGATCCCTCTGCTAATGTAGCATTAATTACATGCCCACCCAGATGCTGAATGTGTCTTGCACATGACAAGCGAACTCCTTGGTCTACTGGCTGAGGGACGGCAGGTGCATTTGAGCTGAAAACAATCCCGTTTGAGCTGAAACCAATCCCGTTTAAGAGGTCGTCATAAAACCTCAAACGGAGTCCAGGGTGCTATTAAAGTGCTCCTTCCACAATCGTCTGAGAATAACGGTGAACAAAATTGAATTTTCTTTAATTCTGCGCAGATTAAGCAGCCTGGACTGTTCCCGACTTTCTAAGGACCAGATGGGGCCAACATTCGGACACTTCCCTGCCGAGTGGCCTGGGGCTGTTTGCTTGGCCACGCCCCCTCTTCTCTGGACCCTTACGGAAGTGGCGTGTCATGCAACACCAATTCAGGGTCTCGAACTGTGGAAGATTCCTCCGTGTATCCTCACACTCCACAGATTCTCCTCTGTAAGCCCCAAAAGCTGTACACGTTCCAGGACCTACACGATTACAGTTAACCTACTTTTAGCTACTTGGATTTGAGGCTATTATCGACCACCTCTCAGTGCAAGGCCATATAGGAAAAAAAGCTTTGCAAAAGAAACCGCAGCTTAAAGAAGATATCTCATCCGAGCGTACACAAACATGCTTGTCCTTGAGATATGATCTCCACTTTTCAGAGAATGCGTGTAGGTAGGTTCATGTAGGTAGGTTCATGTGGGTAGGTTCATGTAGGTAGGTTCATGTGGGTAGGTTCATGTAGGTAGGTTCATGTGGGTAAGTTCATGTGGGTAGGTTCACATAGGTAGGTTCATGTGGGTAGGTTCATGTGGGTAGGTTCATGTAGGTAGGTTCATGTGGGTAGGTTCATGTGGGTAGGTTCATGTAGGTAGGTTCATGTGGGTAGGTTCATGTAGGTAGGTTCATGTAGGTAGGTTCATGTGGGTAGGTTCATGTGGGTAGGTTCATGTGGGTAGGTTCATATAGGTAGGTTCATGTAGGTAGGTTCATGTGGGTAGGTTCATGTGGGTAGGTTCATATAGGTAGGTTCATGTGGGTAGGTTCATGTGGGTAGGTTCATGTAGGTAGGTTCATGTGGGTAGGTTCATGTGGGTAGGTTCATGTAGGTAGGTTCATGTAGGTAGGTTCATGTGGGTAGGTTCATGTGGGTAGGTTCATATAGGTAGGTTCATGTGGGTAGGTTCATGTGGGTAGGTTCATATAGGTAGGTTCATGTGGGTAGGTTCATGTGGGTAGGTTCATGTAGGTAGGTTCATGTAGGTAGGTTCATGTGGGTAGGTTCATGTGGGTAGGTTCATATAGGTAGGTTCATGTGGGTAGGTTCATGTGGGTAGGTTCATATAGGTAGGTTCATGTGGGTAGGTTCATGTAGGTAGGTTCATGTAGGTAGGGTCATGTGGGTAGGTTCATGTGGGTAGGTTCATGTGGGTGGGTTCATGTAAGTAGGTTCATGTAGGTAGGTTCATGTGGGTAGGTTCATGTAGGTAGGTTCATGTGGGTAGGTTCATGTGGGTGGGTTCATGTAAATAGGTTCATGTAGGTAGGTTCATGTGGGTAGGTTCATGTGGGTAGGTTCATGTAGGTAGGTTCATGTAGGTAGGTTCATGTGGGTATGTTCATGTAGGTAGGTTCATGTAGGTAGGTTCATGTAGGTAGGTTCATATGGGTAGGTTCATGTGGGTAGGTTCATGTAGGTAGGTTCAAGTGGGTAGGTTCATGTGGGTAGGTTCATGTGGGTAGGTTCATGTGGGTAGGTTCATGTAGGTAGGTTCATGTGGGTAGGTTCATGTGGGTAGGTTCATATAGGTAGGTTCATGTGGGTAGGTTCATGTGGGTAGGTTCATATAGGTAGGTTCATGTGGGTAGGTTCATATAGGTAGGTTCATGTGGGTAGGTTCATGTAGATAGGTTCATGTGGGTATGTTCATGTAGGTAGGTTCATGTAGATAGGTTCATGTAGGTAGGTTCATGTGGGTAGGTTCATATAGGTAGGTTCATGTAGGTAGGTTCATGTGGGTATGTTCATGTAGGTAGGTTCATGTAGATAGGTTCATGTAGGTAGGTTCATGTGGGTAGGTTCATGTGGGTAGGTTCATGTAGGTAGGTTCATGTGGTATGTGTAGCCTCATTTATATATACTGTATCTAGATTAGGATTTCCAGTCTCAGCTGGAACTTGAGTTCTCCAGGTTCTTTTGTGAGGTTCCTCCTGAACCTGTTGCTGGTTGGTGTGGAATTCCCAGTCAAGGCTGAAGAAGAGTGCAAAACTACATGAAAGAGTACACTCTGCCCCACAGGGGCTTTTACACCCCACTCAGAATTACGGCTGCTCAGAAGAGCTCCGACTGTGTCTCACTCTTTCTCTCTCTCTTCCCCTTTGCGTTTGTCTCTTTCTCTCCGAGATGTTTAGAGTGCTCCTGACACTGATTCAGCCTTGTTTATCACCGAGAGCTTTGTGAATAGTCGTCTTGCTGCGGTGGAGGCTGCCTGACGAAATTAAACACTGCGGTAATGAGAGGTGGAGATGCGCCTCGGCAAGAGAGAGGCCGTCAACATGTGCCGCTCAGTCGCACGTTTCCCATGTGTATGACACACTCGCTTGGGATATCGCTGTGCCGCATGAATGCCAATTTCATTCATTGTGATGACAGTACATTGCTTCTATGGCGAGAAAGCGTTGACTAGCTTGCAAGGGATGTCAAAACTAGCATTAACTAGCGTGACTAGCATCGACTAGCGTTGAAACTCTCTCTGTAGCCTGCAGTAAACCCCTTTTTTGGGATGCAAAAGCCCGCGCATCCTTTAGTAAGAGGTTTGAGCCACAGTGGGCCTTGTGTCGGAGGTGATCTGAGTGCGGGCTGCATGATGGGGCTCTGTGGTATGGAATCACGTTTCTCTTGGTGAACATCGATCACACTGCTAGTGGAAGTGGTGCTCGGGGGATTGTGCTGATGTTGGCAGTGGTTCTGGTTATGGGGGAACCTACAGGCCCCTAATGATAGAAGGTCAGCTGATTAATCTCTAATTGTCAGCCAGGAGGGAGTCACAGCTCAGGGTAGAAACACCATGAAGTCAAGGTCAGCAGAACACAGTGAAATCAGCCTCCACACATAACCATGCAAATTTCTATGCAAATCGGCATGCTAATAGCTTAGATGCTGAAGCACAGAACAATAGACTCTGCTTTCTTTATGCAAATGAGCACTCTTCTCAGCTACGTGTGCAAATAGTGAGATGGATTATGATCTAAATCTGATTAATACTCACATTGTTATTCTGAAAATAACTTGATAGTGATTGCGCTGTGATACCATATGCCATTCAACTGACATATGGGGAGGAACGGACTATCTGACTATCTGACAGAGACATGGAGAGATGATCGCAGCCTACTGACAAGGATGGATGGACTGATGCTGGAAAGGTGTGTGTGTGTATGGGGTGTGTATGGTGTGTGTGAAAGATGTGTGTGTGTGTGTGTGTGTGTGTGTGTGTGTGTGTGTGTGTGTGTGTGTGTGTGTGTGTGTGTGTGTGGGAGAGAAGGGGATGAATTTCTGCAAAGCTGAAATCAGTTGTCACATTTTGATTGTCCACATGCCTGTTGATCAGTATGTGTGCACGTGGTGTGTGGTGACTGGATTCAGGGTTGGTTTGTTGTGATGTGATGTGTGACGTGTTGTATTTTGATGGGTCACTGGATCTAGTGGTAGAGTGTTTGCCTCTGCTGTGGTGAGTCACTGCATCTAATATTACAGGACTCACATTTGTGATCTGGATCTAGTGAAAGAACCTGTGTTTACCTGTGCTGAGGTGGCTCACTGGATCCAGTTTTAGAAAATTTGCTTGTGTTGGGGTGGGTCACTGGATCTGATCCAGTTTTATTTACTTTTGTAACACTCTACCCGTGATGTTTAGAGACAGCTTTACAGTTGTGTCAGTTACCACAACAGCTTTCTCTCTATTCTGAACTTTGTACAAGTCACTCATCTCACACCACTCTTTGGCTACGTTGAGCATATTTTCACTTATTCTCTAGGATAGGGGAAATAAAATACAGTATTGGGTACAGTATGCTGGCACACGTACCCCCCCCCCACACACACACCCCCCCCCCCCCCACACACACACACACACACACACACACACACACTCTGTATGTGTGAATTGGGGACAGAAGGTTCTGAATTGTGCATTGAGGCCCACAGATGCAGCCTGGTAGGCATATGTAGTTGTAGTGTGGGTGGTGTTCTATATATGGAGCATTTACAATGGTGATTACTGCAATGTGTTGGGGATGTGCATGCCCAAAGTGTATGTATCAAATCAGTTTCCAAAGAATATTACCTAAAGTAATTGGATCACTAACTCGGATCCTAAAAATGGATCAGACCTGAATCAGATCTGACCAGTAATATCATGAAACACTAGAATTTCAAGGCATGCTTTTGCAGTATAAAGTATCTTGCTATACTTCTCTTAAAGTGCACACTTTGCTTGTCCTCCCTCTGTCTTTCTCTCTCTCTCTCTCCATGGCGTACTGCACACTGCACCCTGCTCATGCACCCTCTCATTCTTGAATACTGCACTCTACCCTGCATGCACACTCTCACTCTCTCTGCTGCAGTGTGCTCTCTACCCTGCAGGCGTGCTCTCTTCCGCATCTGTACCACGTGCCTTGTCCTGGAGGTTTTTATAATGCTGCATGGTCCATATAGTGGTAGTGCGGAGGGCGCTTCAGAATTGGAGCACAGACGTGCCCTTTTACAATGTTATCGCCCTCCATTGGCGAGCAGCTCAGGTCTGGGCTGAACAAAAGGAGTGAAGGGAACACAAATGTGCCTGGAAGTGCTGACGTCTTCACTATACACACTGCTGAGATACCCGCCACGCAGAATAGTGGTAGTAGACATGGGTCTGCACGGGTATAGCAGAGTCTGAGGGAAGGAATGCAGTTGAGTGGGCCCTGCTTACAAGGGGTAATGAAACGACGGTGGCGTGTTTTGGCGGGCCGTTATGGAATGACACTGTAGTGCGTGTGTGTGTGTGTGTGAGTCAGTGGGTTATTTGACTGAGCCCTAATGGTGTTTTGAAATGAGATGTTTTCAACATGGACTTTCATCATTTGACCAGAGTGGTGGTGGTGATGATGGCAACAATGATTATGATGATTACGACGATGTGTCTCTCTCCGAGGAAATGAATGTTGGGGCTCCCACTGTGTCCAAAACAGAATTAGCACTGTAGCTGATTAATTGTATTTTTGTTTTTTTGCCCGGTCGTGCCCCAGCTACCGGGCATTAAATGTCTAATCCTGACTCACTGAGAACAACACAGATCCCCTAGTTAGCGTGATTAAATAAACTTTATTGCCAAAAGTGTTCACTCACCCATCATGATCTGAATCAGAACGGTACTTGTCTTCTGGAAGAATGGTCAAAAATACCCATAAACACACTCCTAAACCTTGTGAACAGCCTTCCCAGAAGAGTTGAAGCTGTTCTAGCTGCAAAGGGTGGACAAACTTATATTGAACCCTATGGATTAGGAATGGGATGTCACTTAAGCTCAAATGTGAGTCAAGGAAGGTGAGCAAATACCTTTGGCAATATAGTGTATGTTTATGAGCTAAAACCATGATGTCAGGAATGATACCGGATAGCCTAACTAGATACACCTGTCACACCTTACCACGCCCCCTTTCCAGCTATACTTATATACCCCGTTTCACTTCCTGGTTGCAAAGTATTGCCAACTATGTTGCGTACCGAGCGTTTCACTATCCTGTTGATTCTCCTGTGTCTCGACCTCTGCTTGATCTCCCTCGACCTCTTCTCCTGCCCTCTGGTACCGTTCAGACTCTGCCATCTCGTTACGACCACGGACTGGGTTGACTACTCCGAATTGGATATGCGAGCTAACTCTTGCATACCGATTGCCAACTCTTATTTTGTTATTATATTGATCCGTCAAATAAAAGGAATTGTGCTTTTGCACGAGGATCCCTGTTCATCTCATTGTGTTACACATGACTAGTTTTTAATCCTTACAGACAGAGGTGGTGTTATGTTTTTTTTTCTCTAATTGAAATTAATGGCAAATTTCATCTTGTAAAATGGAATTGTGACTCCATGGTTTTTTTTTCTGCTATCTGTTAAATTCCCGAGTTACTCTGTGAGGTCCTGTTGCATGTGTGTATTTGTGGACGTGAGTGAGAGCGTTATGGAGTGCTAGACAGTATGTAATGTAGCCAGAGAGGCATGTGGCAAAGTCAAAGCTGACCTATGGTATTAGAGAGCAATAAAGGCGGGACCCCGTAGGGAGCTGCTCAATAGCACTCCTCCACTGCCGTGATTGGTGGATCTGATTCACTCTGACGGATTTCCTGCAGTGCAGGTCATAGAGCCTGGAATGAAAGCATGGAGGAAAAATTACTTTTGGGGGGCGGGGAGATGGCTGGCTGGCTGGCCAATGGAGCAGTGGCTGGGTGAACCAATGAGGAGAGAGGGTAGCAGTTCTAATTCCCTCCTTAACTCTGCGCTCTCTCCCCCCCATACTTACTCGGTGGTTTCTTACAGTTTTTTTCCAGTTGCTAAGACACAATTTCTGAAACTGTGTCTCTTTTGTCGAAACTTAACACACAGAAGCCAATGCTACACACACAACAGGCAAAACATCTCACACTTTTGGAAAACGCACACACTTCAACCAAAACTCTTGCCACTCTTGCCAAAATCATATTTTTGCATCTAAACGCTACACACAAATATCAGATGATTAGCTTTTCTTACTACACACTTGTGTGATAAATAGAAAACACTACTACCATGTGTTTTTTAAATGTTCAGTGTATAGTCTGTTCCAAAAGTATACCATAGTTCACATATACAGAGGTTTTTATGCACATTCATAAACACCATGTAAAAAGTAAAATAGTAACAAGGGGATGGTTTATTTACTTTTTGCTTGAGCAGTACACATGGAAACAAAAAGGACAAAAATACTGTACAATAGCAGACAAATTTAGGGTGCATCTCGTCTTGTATTTGGGTCTGGCCACAAGATTTCATCAACATCACAGGTGATGTCCTCTTTGGTAAGACAGCGGGGGAAGTATCTTCTTGAGTGACGTATCCAGCCCGGACATGCACCCTCATCAATGTCCCCACAAGCTTCCTCCATCACCTGCACAAGTGGTATGTGATGGTGGGGTTGGCGCTCATAAACTTTCCACCTCCATGCCGAAAAAAACTCCTCAATAGGGTTGAGGAAAGGTGAGTATGGTGGGAGGTGAAGCACATCAAACTGTGGATGTTCGGTCAACCAATGTCGTACTTGTGTAGCACGGTGGAAACTTACGTTGTCCCAGATGACAACGTCCCTGGTCTGTTCTTGTCCATCTCCCTGGTGATGTGGAATGAGTATGTTGTGTAGTGTGTTGAGAAAGGTGATGATGTGAGCAGTGTTGTAAGGACCAAAAGTAGCATGATGATGGACAACACCATTGTGGCAAATGGCTGCACACATTGTGATGTTCCCACCACGCTGCAGGGACACTGACTATGGCACGGTGTCCTATGACGTTTCTTCCTCTGCGTCTTGTTTTGGCAAGGTTGAAGCTTCATCAGTATAAAGGAACTTGTGTTCCACTGCTGCAACATCTAGCTCCATTACTCTCTGAAACCAAACATTACAGTATTACAGTACTGTATTTGACCGAATGAAATGGGCATATATCATACTCAACATTGTGTGGCACAGGACACTGGAGTAAAGTATGAGTAAGAGGATAGCAGAGCATACTTGCACATATTCATAGTGCAGTTCCTTCACACTGTCAGAGTTGTGCTGAAATGGTTCCCTGTGTAGCTGCTTCATACGCACTTGATGTCTTCTCAGGAGTCGGCCCAGTGCAGTGGTTGTCAGTAATGATGTGCCGATGTAATGATGTGCTGTTGTAGTTGTCGTAAAGGTATACTGTTGTTTGATATGACAACGTTCACGATGGCCTCCATGATCAACCAAAGTGGCCTGGATCTCATCCGTGATGGTTGTTTGTGTTCTTCCTCGTCCTCATCCTCTTCCTCTACCTCTCTGTGAAGTATTAGCCTCCATTGTTGTGCAAACCAAGATTTGCAACTTGTGGCCTCTTTATAGGGATCAAGTTCTGATAATGATTTGTATTATCACCACAATCTAGTCTACCTACAGCCAGAGTACACACCCCTGGTTCAAAGGCAGCCTGTTACAACCAACACCATCAGGAGGTGGTCTCCAGGAATGGAAGATGCCCTCAGAGACTGCTTCGACACCATGGACTGGGATGTGCTGCTTAGCCCACACTGTGAGGACATAGAGGGGATGACACACTGTCTGACGGACTATCTCAACTTCTGTGTAGACGTGGTTTCCCCCATGAAGACTGTACGGTGTTACCCTAATAACAAGCCATGGGTAACGCGGGAAGTCAAAGCTGTCCTCAACAGGAAGAAGGCCGCATTCCGGAGCAGGGACAGGGGGGCAATGAAAGCAGCACAGCAGGAGGTGAAACGCTGTGTGAGGGAAGCTAAGGACAGCTATAGGAGAAAGGTGGAGCTTAAGCTTGAAGAGAATAACATGAGGGAGGTCTGGAAAGGTGTTAAGACCATCACTGGTCACAACACAAAGACCAGAGCCATAGGAGGGACTGTTGAGAAGGCTAACGAGATGAATAACTTCTTCAACCGGTTCAACCAGTCCATGTCTCCCCCACTCTCTCCCTCACTCCAGCCATATCTCTCTCTTCCCTCAACACACCTTTCACCATTTACTACAGCAGCCTCCTCCTCCTCCACTACCATCTCATCACAGAGCCCCCCACACATCACTGCAGACCAGGTGAGGGGACAACTGAGGAAACTCCACTCCAGTAAAGCAGCAGGCCCGGACAAGGTGTGTCCACGTTTACTAAGGACCTGCGCTGCGGAACTGGGTGAACCACTCCAACAGGTCTTCAACCTCAGCCTACAACTGGGGAGAGTGCCTACTCTCTGGAAGACTTCGTGCATTGTTCCTGTGCCCAAAAAGAACCGGACCAGTGAGCTGAACGACTTTCGACCAGTGGCACTCACATCACACCTCATGAAGACCTTTGAGAGGCTCTTCCTCAGTCTCCTCAGACCACAGGTGCAACATGCCCAGGACTGTCTGCAGTTTGCATACCGGGCAGGTGTTGGTGTAGAAGATGCCATCCTCTACCTTTTACACCGAGCCCACTCACACCTGGATAAGGGAAAAGGCACTGTGAGGATCCTCTTCTTGGACTTCTCGAGTGCCTTCAACACCATTCAGCCCCTTATGCTTCAGGATAAACTGAACAGGATGCGAGTGGACCCCTGCCTGGTCACATGGATCTACAGCTACTTAACTGACAGGCCACAGTACGTCAGGCTGAAGGACATCACGTCTGACACTGTGACCAGTAGTATTGGAGCTCCACAGGGCACGGTGCTGGCCCCTCTTCTTTTCACCCTGTACACAGCGGACTTCTGCTACAACTCGGAGTTGTGTCATATTCAGAGGTTTGCTGATGACACAGCTATAGTGGGGTGTATCAGGGATGACCAAGAGGAGGAGTACAGGAGCCTGGTGAGGGACTTCACTACCTGGTGCCACAGCAACCACCTGCAGCTCAACTCCTCAAAGACCAAGGAGCTGGTCATTGACTTTGGGAAGTCCAGACCAAAGTCACAACCAGTACTAATAGAGGGTGTTGAGGTGGAGTCTGTGGACTCATACAAGTACCTCAGGCTGTGGCTGGACAACAAGCTGGACTGGTCCTGTAACTTCGACCACCTGTACAGGAAGGGACAGAGCAGGCTGTACTTCCTGAGGAGGCTGCGATCGTTTGGCATCTGCAGGAAACTACTGTGGATGTTTTATCAATCTGTGGTTGCCAGTGTCCTGTTCTACACTGTGGTGTGCTGGGGGAGCAGCATATCCAAGAAGGACACACACAGGCTGAACAAACTCATCAGACGGGCTGGCTCGGTGGTCGGAATGAAGCTGGACACTCTGGTGACTGTGGCAGAGAAGAGGACCCTGGACAAACTGCTGGGCATCATGGACGATGCCAGTCATCCTCTGAACACTGTCATCAGTAACCAGAGGAGTCTGTTCAGTGACCGACTGCTCCTTCCAAAGTGCAGGACCAACAGGTACAAAAACTCCTTTGTCCTGCATGCCATTGGATTGTACAACTCCTCTTTGCAGGGGAGGAGGGGCCACAGGAAAATGGACTGATCAATCAACACTAACTGGACTATGCACAATAACCTTAAGGCTCATACAATCCAGTGCAATAACATTTTAAATAGTGCAATAAGCATGCGCAATTCATCTAGTGCAATAAGCATGCGCAATTCATCTTTGGCTCTTTATATTCTATTGTTTTTATATCCTATTGTTTTTTAATATTGTTTATTTTTTATTCTATGTTTGTATTTATTATTATTAGTAATAGCTTATTCTCTGTTATCACTATCTCTTTTTAATCTTCTATTTCTATCACTGTTCTATTACTGTTATGCTGCTGGAATCTTAATTTCCCTGAAACCTCCCAAAGGGATCAATAAAGATCTATCTATCTATCTAAAAATTAGGTAGAAGTGTTGTAACGTGTGAGAACTGTGTATGGTATTTTGGTAGGTGAGTGTAGCAGTTGTGTGGCAGTGTTTTCTAAAAGAAACACATGGTTTTCAGTTTTGAATGTTGTGTCTTATGTGAAGAACTGTGTTTAAAGTTTTGCAAAAAGTGTGTTTTAGCATTTCTAAATGAGTGTTGCGTCTTGCTAGCCAAACACAGCTGGTGAATATGTGGCGATGACCAGCCTGTTGCATGCTGCACACACTCCTGTGTTCTTTGAGAGGAGCGTGGATCTTCTTCAGGGCCATCTGCTGTTTGAAGCTCTCACACTGTCTCTCAGTGAAACTCTTACTCATCTCCATCTCCCTCATTCTCATCTATATCTCCCCTTTTCTCATCTGTCTCCCTCTCTCTTCTCCATCTTCCTCTGTCATCTGTCTCCCTGGGTCTCATCTCCACCCCCCCCCCCCCCTCTCTCTCGCTCTCTCCCTCATCTCCGTTCTCCATCTCCTGTTTGCTCCTCTCTGTCTCATCTCTGTCTCCCTCTCCCTCTTCTCCATTCTCCATCTCCTGTTTGCTCCTCTCTGTCTCATCTCTGTCTCCATCTCCCTCTTCTCCATTCTCCATCTCCTGTTTGCTCCTCTCTGTCTCATCTCTGTCTCCCTCTCCCTCTTCTCCATTCTCCATCTCCTGTTTGCTCCTCTCTGTCTCATCTCTGTCTCCCTCTCCCTCTTCTCCATTCTCCATCTCCTGTTTGCTCCTCTCTGTCTCATCTCTGTCTCCCTCTCCCTCTTCTCCATTCTCCATCTCCTGTTTGCTCCTCTCTGTCTCATCTCTGTCTCCATCTCCCTCTTGCTCATCTCTCTCTCCCCCTCTCATCTCCTGTTGTAGGTCTTGTTTTGGGTTCAAAACAACCAGCTTCAGTGGATTGAAATGCCATGTTTGTCTTTGAGCCAAACCTCAAAACTTCCTTCCTGGACTCCACACACCGACACTCACGCGCGCGCACGCACACACACACACACACACACACACACACACACACACACACACACACACACACACACACACACACACACACACACACACACACACACACACACACACATTCATTATTGCAGCACATTTTAGTCTCTCTCTCCCTCTGTCTTTGCCTCTCTCTGATGAACTTCTATTTCTTTCATTCTGTCCCTAGTCTGTGCCTCTAACTATAATTACAACCTTTCCTTGCCTTATTGACTTCCTTTCCCTTCGCTCCAATCTATACCTCCAGTTTATAGCTAATGAGTATGCAGTGCCCTGCCTGTGTGTGTGTGTGTGTGTGTGTGTGTGTGTGTGTTTGTGTTTGTTTATGTGTGTGTGTGTGTGTGTGTGTGTGTGTGTGTGTGTGTGTGTGTGTGTGTGTGTGTGTGTGTGTGTGTGTGTGCTTGCTGGACAAGCATGTGTAGGGGTGTAAAGTTTCTCTGTCTGCATCCAAAACAGCTTCACAGCAAGAGAGAGAGAGATGGTGAATCTTAATTACTCTGTGTAGCCCTGTGTCTCACTGTCTCTGTCTCACTGTCTCTGTCACTCTGTCTCTCTGTCACTCTTGTCACTCTCTGTCACAATCTGTCACTCTGTCCAATTCGATTTTTAATTTCTTTGTCATGCATTGTGAGGTCAGTACTCTGTGCAGGCCAGTCAAGTTCATCCACACCAGACTCTGCCATCCATGTCTTTATGGACCTTGTTTTGTGCACTGGTGTACAGTCATGTTGGAAGAGGAAGGGGCCAGCTCCAAACTGTTCCTACAAAGTTAGGAACATGGAATTGTCCAAAATGTCTTGGTATGCTGAAGCATTCAGAGTTCCTTTCACTGGAACTAAGGGGCCAAGCCCAGCTCCTGAAAAACAACCCCACACCATAATCCCCCCTCCACCAAACTTTACACTTGACACAATGCAGTCAGACAAGTACCGTTCTCCTGGCAACCGCCAAACCCAGACTCGCCAGATGGAGAAGTGTGATTCGTCACTCCAGAGAACGCACCTCCACTGCTCTAGAGTCTAGTGGCAGCGTGGTTTACACCACTGCATCTGACATTTTGCATTGCACTTGGTGATGTATGGCTTGGATGCAGCTGCTCAACCATAGAAACCCATTCCATGAAGCTCTCTGCACACTGTTCTTGAGCTGATCTGAAGGCCACATGAAGTTTGGATGTCTGTAGTGACTCTGCAGAAAGTTGGTGACCTCTTCACACTATGGACTTCAGCATCCACTGACCTGCTCCATCAGTTTACGTGTCCTACCACTTCATGGCTGAGTTGCTGTCATTCCCAAACACTTCCATTTTCTTATAGTACAGCTGACAGTTCACTGTGGAATATTTAGGAATGAGGAAATTTCATGACTGCATTTGTTGCACAGGTGGCATCCTATCACAGTTCCACACTGGAATTCACAGAGCTCCTGAGAGCGACCCATTCTTTTTACAAATGTTTGTAAAAACATTCTGCATGCCTACGTGCTCAATTTTATACACCTGTGACCATGGAACTGATTTGAACAACTGATTCTGATCATTTGAATGTGTGAGCGAATACTTTTGGCAATATAGTTTATTTAATCATGCTAACTCTGTATCGCTCTCTCTCTCTCTCTCTCTCTCTCTCTCTCTCTCCCTCTCTCTCTTGCTCATTAGACCTCCCTCCCCAGTCTTTCATCTACCCACTGTACTACTCACATTCATATCATACTGTTTGGTGTGCAAATGATAGTTTGTGTGTTTTCTTCACTGTATAATCTGTTTAAATGCAGAATAAAGTAAATCAATTTATATTCCACTGCCTTTTTCTTTGCTAGGCTTGGCATCTACAAGCCACTGAAATCTATGCAAAAACGTGTGGAAACCCATGTATATGCAATCAGGTTCCACTGTCAGAAGTGTATGAGGGAAGAATATATTCACTGTGGTATACACATTTGTGCGTATGTAGGAAAAATGTAATGCAATTTATTCTTGTGATGTTGGAGTTTACGTTTGAGCTGGGTAATATAACGATATGAAATCATTTTTAGAACAGTATGACATTTGTTTCTCTTTCTCTCTCCATCTCTGTCTCTCTTTCTTATCTCTCTCCTAGGGTCTCTCTCATTGTTCAAGACGTGTTTGAGCACTTCAAGCTCTGAAGGACAGTGCCTGTTGCCTTGGGGTGTGTGCTTTCTGGGATCTGTCCAGAGGAGGCTGAGCTTACACTGGGTCCTAACCCCTCTCCCTCCCCCCAACACACACACACACACACACACACACACACACACACACACACACACACACACACACACACACACACACACACACACACACACACACACACACACACACAGGGAGTTTCCATCCAGGACTGATGCTTGTCTGAGGCACAGGTCTTAACAGGTGAGTGCCTTCATTTAATGTCTTGCTAAATGTTCTCATCAAAGGTGGAGGTCTGAGTCTCAGGGTGAAGTTGTGTATCTGAAGATGAGTCTAATCATGTGAGGATCAGTCTGAGAATGTGAGAGTAAGTCTGATTATGTGTAGGTGTATCTGGGTACAGAAGGGTGAGTCTGATTATGTGTAGGTGTATCTGGGTACAGAAGGGTGAGTCTGATTAAGTGTAGGTGTATCTGGGTACAGAAGGGTGAGTCTGATTAAGTGTAGGTGTATCTGGGTACAGAAGGGTGAGTCTGATTAAGTGTAGGTGTATCTGGGTACAGAAGGGTGAGTCTGATTATGTGTAGGTGTATCTGGGTACAGAAGGGTGAGTCTGATTATGTGTAGGTGTATCTGGGTATGGGAGGGTGAGTCTGATTATGTGAGACAGTGTATGAGGGTCAGTCTGAGTGTGAGACTTTGGGGGGTGAGGCTTAGCATGTAAGAGTGTGAGGGTGAGAGTGAGTCTGAGTGTGTGAGGGTGAGAGTGAAAGGGTATGAGAGTGAGTATGTGTAAATACTCTGTGTGAGTGTGTGAGGGTGAGTGTGTGTCTGAGTGTGTGAATGCGAGGGTGTGAGAGTGTGTGAGGGTGAGAGTGTGTCTGAGTGTGTGAGGGTGAGTGTGAATGTGTGATGGGGAGTAGGTGATTTATTGGTTATAGGTCAGAGGTTTTACTGAGGGGAGCCTGTCCCCATTTCATGAGCGGGTTAACCACACAAAGCATATGCTAGCTGTGCATTTGGATAAAAACAGCTGTCACCATGACAACAGAGTGAAAGCTTGTATACTATCTGGAGATGTGAACAAACAGGCCGTAAAACACGAGTAACCCCCGAGTACTAAAATCACATGAAGATTCTGCATGTTTTCTGAGACACAAAATGAGCTCTAAGGAGGTTTGAACGCTGCACCCAAAGACCACGCAAACTCCACATGCCCCAAAGACGATCGGATAATGAGGAAGATGTGCTTGATGAATTCAGGGACGGGGAAGAGAAGACGCCCGTGCTTCGGTTCTAGGGGCCCTTGGTAGGGGCCCTTGGTAGAAGTTTCTACTCTACGCTTCCGTGTTTCTAATTTAGTTCATAGTGCCTGTAGGGCCCTGATATCTGCTCCACAGAACACAGCTCTGTTGCCTCTGGTATACTGAGACGCCTGTCACTTCTGTTCTAATCTGCATAGCACATCAGAGCTTTACACAGAGCTAAAATTACACATCACACTCACACATACGCTAAACACTCTGACAACACATCCCGACTAACAGTGACCCACAGACACACACTTCACGCGGAAAACACTCCTGCACTTCACACTCGCACCCACAATCATATATACTCCCCACACTCCACACTCAGACCCCCACCCGACACTCAGAAGAATAGCTGACACAGGTCAGAGGGCATGAGAGACAAGTTCTCCATGTGAGGGTCACTCTTCTGAAAGCTTAGTACCTTGGGTGGGCTTGGAGATACCAAGCAGGGCAGAAGGATCTTCGTCTTGCATTCACCCAGAAAACTCCTATCATTGTCTACCCACGCAACCAATCGCCTGCCATGTCTGACAGACCGTGACAGGATGTGGGCAGGAACTCAATCTGGCCCAGTGGTGGGGGAGGCAACTGGGGACCATGGTGCCCTAACGTACCCCTGCGAACCACCCTAAGAGTGGGGGTGTTTGCCCCAGGGTAACAGAGGAGAGGATGAGATCAGAGCTTTCACTGTGACAGTCCTGTGGAAATCAGAAAAATACAGATTTGTTTTTATTTATTTATTTGTTTATTGGTGTTTTTAAGTGGGTGTTCTCACTATGGTGAGTTTACACTTCCATGGCTGTTTTGGGTATGTGTGTGCTACATGTGTGCCGGTCGGTCTGGTCTGGTCTGGGATCATATGAATGTCTTTGAGGACGGGAGGTGGACTGATTAAAGTCACCAAACAACTGTGATGGCCACACACACACACACACACACACACACACACACACACACACACACACACACACACACACACACACACACACACACACACACACCTTGCTGTCTCTCTTACTTGAATGTTCACTTGCTAGCCACTATAGATCAAGTGTGGTGATCCTGGCAGTCTTGTGTGTGTGTGTGTGTGTGTGTGTGTGTGTGTGTGTGTGTGTGTGTGTGTGTGTGTTTGCTCATGGCTGTGCCTTGATGGTAACAGATGATAACAGTGCTCTATTCTATACACCAACTGCAGTACAGATAAGGAGCATTGCCTCAAGGCAACAACTGCTCCTGCGTTTTGTGTGTGTGTGTGTGTGTGTGTGTGTGTGTGTGTGTGTGTGTGTGTGTGTGTGTGTGTGGGTGTGTGTGTCTGTGTGTGTGTGCACGTGTGTGTGTGTGTGTGTGTGTGTGTGGGGGTGTGTGTGTGTGTCATACCTGTCAAGTTTTGTATTAAAAAATACGGGACATTTCTCGTATATGATGTCATTGCCGAATTTGCATAATCAGTTATTTGCATATAGCTGCAATCGAGGCTGTAGGAGAAACGAAAACATCTTTGGAGTGGCAAAAAGTGAAGAAAAAACACCCCAAATATGTTTTGAACTACAAATGAATAAAAAAAAAATAATTCTAGTGGTATTTCTAGCTACAAATTGGGACATCTCCTGGGCATATTTCTGTGCCTTTAGCCCGCGTTCGTGCTTGGCAGATTGTTCGTGCTGACGGACATCGTTCCTTCCCCCATGAGAGACACTAAAATCACAGCTACATATCTTACAGAATGAGTAGCTATGCCCCTTCATGCTCCTCTTTAGGAAAGTAAATTCCCTGTCCCATTCGTCAAGGTTCTTACACGTACGCTTAGCTTTTTAGGCAGGACTGCCTTCTCTCGTTAAATCCATGTCTGATTTGTTGTTCCAGGTTTGCTCCCACTGTCGACACTAAACCCGCGAGTTTAAATTTTTATTTTTTTTTTTACAGTTTTTTGCATTTGCTAAGACACAAAAAGTGGTCCTTATAGCACAATTTCTGAAACAACTAACCCATGTAGCCTATCTATTGACCGGGTGTGCCAAACCTTAAGCACATTCTCTGCCTTACACTCATTTAGAAATGCTAAAACACACTTTTTGCAAAACTTTAAACACAGTTCTTCACATAAGACACAACATTCAAAACTGAAAACCATGTGTTTCTTTTAGAAAACACTGCCACACAACTGCTACACTCACCTACCAAAATACCATACACAGTTCTCACATGTTACAACACTTCTAGCTAATTTTTACAAATCGTTATCAGAACTTGATCCCTATAAAGAGGCCACAAGTTGCAAATCCTGGTTTGCACAACAATGGAGGCTAATACTTCACAGAGAGGTAGAGGAAGAGGACGAGGACGAGGAAGAGGAAGAACACAAACAACCATCACGGATGAGATCCAGGCCACTTTGGTTGATCATGGAGGCCATCGTGAACGTTGTCATATCAAACAACAGTATACCTTTACGACAACTACAACAGCACATCATTACATCGGCACATCATTACTGACAACCACTGCACTGGGCCGACTCCTGAGAAGACATCAAGTGCGTATGAAGCAGCTACACAGGGAACCATTTCAACGCAACTCTGACAGTGTGAAGGAACTGCACTATGAATATGTGCAAGTACGCTCTGCTATCCTCTTACTTATACTTTACTCCAGTGTCCTGTGCCACACAATGTTGAGTATATGCCCATTTCATTCTGTCATATACAGTACTGTAATATTGTAATGTTTGGTTTCAGAGAGTAATGGAGCTAGATGTTGCAGCAGTGGAACACAAGTTCCTTTATATTGATGACGCTTGACAACGCAACCTTGACAAAACAAGACGCAGAGGAAGAAACGTCATAGGACACCGTGCCATAGTCAGTGTCCCTGCAGCGTGGTGGGAACATCACAATGTGTGCAGCCATTTGCCACAATGGTGTTGTCCATCATCATGCTACTTTTGGTCCTTACAACACTGCCCACATCATCACCTTTCTCAACACACTACACAACAACTCATTCCACATCACCAGGGAGATGGACAAGAACAGACCAGGGACGTTGTCATCTGGGACATCATAAGTTTCCACCGTGCTACACAAGTACGACATTGGTTCACCGAACATCCACAGTTTGATGTGCTTCACCTCCCACCATACTCACCTTTCCTCAACCCTATTGAGGAGTTTTTTTCGGCATGGAGGTGGAAAGTTTATGACCGCCAACCCCACCATCACATACCACTTCTGCAGGTGATGGAGGAAGCTTGTGGGGACATTGATGAGGGTGCATGTCAGGGCTGGATACGTCCCTGACCCCGCTGTCTTACCAAAGAGGACATCACCTGTGATGTTGATGAAATCTTGTGGCCAGACCCAAATACAAGACGAGATGCACCCTAAATTTGTCTGCTATTGTACAGTATTTTGGTCCTTTTTGTTTCCACGTGTACTGCTCAAGCAAAAAGTAAATAAACCTCGTTACTATTTTACTTCATGGTGTTTATGAATGTGCATAGAAACCTCTGTATATGTGAACTATGGTATACTTTTGGAACAGACTATACACTGAACATTTAAAAAACACATGGTAGTGGTGTTTTCTATTTATCACATAAGTGTGTAGTCACATATAAGAGAGGATAATCATCTGATATTTGTGTGTAGCGTTTAGATGCAAAAATATGGTTTTGGCAAGAGTGGCAAGAGTTTTGGTTGAAGTGTGTGCGTTTTCCAAAAGTGTGAGATGTTTTGCCTGTTGTGTGTGTAGCATTGGCTTCTCGACAA
The DNA here is from genome assembly GCF_052324685.1 of Brachyhypopomus gauderio. Lineage (NCBI taxonomy): Eukaryota > Metazoa > Chordata > Actinopteri > Gymnotiformes > Hypopomidae > Brachyhypopomus > Brachyhypopomus gauderio. The sequence goes on along the minus strand of NC_135211.1, from coordinate 3,403,989 downwards.
AAGTTTCGACAAAAGAGACACAGTTTCAGAAATTGTGTCTTAGCAACTGCAAAAAACTGTAAAGCATTCATGTGTCGCTCCAAACAGAATTCTGTCACTAGCCTCGCGAGAACTGCTACCTGCAGTAGTCTGGGTGACAGTTCCACCTGCAGTAGTCTGGGTGTCAGTTTCACCTGCAGTAGTCTGGGTGGCAGTACCACCTGCAGTGGTCTGGGTGGCAGTACCACCTGCAGTAGTCTGGGTGACAGTACCACCTGCAGTAGTCTGGGTGGCAGTTCCACCTGCAGTGGTCTGGGTGGCAGTTCCACCTGCAGTAGTCTGGGTGACAGTTCCACCTGCAGTGGTCTGGGTGACAGTTTCACCTGCAGTGGTCTGGGTGACAGTTCCACCTGCAGTAGTCTGGGTGACAGTTCCACCTGCAGTAGTCTGGGTGGCAGTTCCACCTGCAGTAGTCTGGGTGACGGTTCCACCTGCAGTAGTCTGGGTGACAGTACCACCTGCAGTAGTCTGGGTGACAGTACCACCTGCAGTAGTCTGGGTGACAGTACCACCTGCAGTAGTCTGGGTGACAGTTCCACCTGCAGTAGTCTGGGTGGCAGTTCCACCTGCAGTAGTCTGGGTGGCAGTTCCACCTGCAGTAGTCTGGGTGACAGTTCCACCTGCAGTGGTCTGGGTGACAGTTCCACCTGCAGTAGTCTGGGTGACAGTTCCACCTGCAGTAGTCTGGGCGGCAGTTCCACCTGCAGTGGTCTGGGTGACAGTTCCACCTGCAGTAGTCTGGGCGGCAGTTCCACCTGCAGTGGTCTGGGTGACAGTACCACCTGCAGTAGTCTGGGTGGCAGTTCCACCTGCAGTGGTCTGGGTGACAGTTCCACCTGCAGTGGTCTGGGTGACAGTTCCACCTGCAGTGGTCTGGGTGGCAGTTCCACCTGCAGTAGTCTGGGTGGCAGTTCCACCTGCAGTGGTCTGGGTGACAGTTTCACCTGCAGTGGTCTGGGTGACAGTTCCACCTGCAGTGGTCTGGGTGACAGTTCCACCTGCAGTGGTCTGGGTGACAGTTCCACCTGCAGTAGTCTGGGTGACAGTACCACCTGCAGTAGTCTGGGTGACAGTTTCACCTGCAGTGGTCTGGGTGACAGTTCCACCTGCAGTGGTCTGGGTAACAGTACCACATGAATGCTTTAAAAAAATAAAAATTGAAAACTGAAAATACGGGAAAATAAAAATACGGGATGACGCCGGGACAGAGCGGTAAAATACGGGTGTGCACGTGTGTGTGTGTGTGTGTGTGTGTGTATGTGTGCGTGTGTGTGCGCACGTGTGTGTGTGTGTGTGTGTATGTGTGCATGTGTGTGCGCACGTGTGTGTATGCGTGTGTGTGTGTGTGTGTGTATGTGTGCGTGTGTGTGCGCACGTGTGTGTGTATGCGTGTGTGTGTGTGTGTGTACGTGGCTCATAAGGTTCTGTAAGCTAGATAGAATCGTGCTCTCATCCCCTCTTTACTAAGCTTCTAGCTCCCAGTGTAATCAATTGCTTTAGTTATTAATTCAGACTTTTTCTTTAGCGTTAGCGCCTCCTCCCTAAACACAACACTTCAGACTGACTGTTTCACACGGTAAACCCACCACTGCTTCCTCCCGTCGGCTTTGTTTGAATGGACCAATACCACAGTTAGCGCTGAAGGCTGCTCATTGGCTGAACCACACACCCAGGGACCAATGAGGCAGCTTTGAGGGGAGGCCTCAGTGGGCGCTGCTCCACTCGGGCGTCTCGGGGAGGTGGGCTCAGCTCCGGGACCGTGGCCCCGTCTGTGGTCTGCCTCTCTCCAGCCTCTAGACCACAGTCTCTCCCAGCTTCCGCAACCCTGGGTCCGTCACCCTACTTCACTTCCTCACTACCTCCCTCACTCACTTCCTCACTCCCTCCCTCACTCCCTTACTCTCTCACTCCTTCATTTACAGTCACAGCCTCTGTCCTACGTTCCCATCCTCCCTTACTCTCCCTCATTTCTTCATTCACTTCCTCCCCTCCCTCCCTCCCTCCCTCCCTCCCTCTCCCTTGTTTGGTTCCACAGCCTATCGAGAAGCCCTCATCCGTGCCACCATCCGCGTCCAGCCGTGCTAAACTCCCAGCGGGCCTTCCCTTCTCTCTCAGCTCATCCGAGGAATTTGCCTGACTGAATGCCACCATCAAGCTTGGAAATTGAACTGGAATTATGTCGTCTGGTTTTGGGGAAACCGAGAGCGACTTCATTAGCGTCAGCTCCAACCTGGCCATCACAAAGCGTAGCTCCTTCGCCTTTTCGCTGAACCCTCATTATCGACCGTCTAGTACTACGGGCTCTTCGGGTTGTGTCGGGCGGTCCAGGCCTGTCGCAGGCTAATAGCAGGCGTGCTCACTGCATCAAGGTTCTCTTCTATACCGATTTGCACACATGTGATAAGGAGTTGTGAATACCGCCCTGATAACTCGCTGGTGTTAGCCACATGCTAATCTCATTACCGTTATATTACTAAACCCTGCAGGATGGAGGCAGCATTGACCCCCCCCCCCCCCCCCCAACACACACCAACTGAACCGGGAGACGCGGGTGGGGCTGTGTTAGCGTTAGCATTAGTCCCAGTTTGATCTCAGCACCGCGGTTTGTGGGGGAGAGAGGCTGTTTAACGAGACCCTTAAATACCACTGCCCACATCCGTGAAGCCGAGTCACAGGTCTCAGATCAGCCCGTGTGCATTCACTGCGTGCTCTGAGAAGGGCTGGCGATCTAAAAGCTGGTCTAGGAACAGCAGTAAAAGATCAGTGGCAAAGCTGATCCCTCATTAGCTGTTAGTACTGCTGTGTGTTATTAGCTCATGTAGCTGGAAATACCGTCATGCAGTGTTACGATCTGCGAAGTCCAGCAGGGTTTCTGAACATTGAGAAAACTTTATCCATATTTCTAATAACTTTGAGAGAAGTTTAAAGGAGTTTTTGATGAGTTTGGAGCGCGTGTGTTTGGCTGGCCAGCACCTCCCTGTAATAGCGCTGCTGGCTGGTTGGGTTGCCAGTACCCCTCAATAACAGCAGGGGATTGGCTACATTTGTCTGCTCTGAAGGTTCAAAGTGACAATTTTCAGCCAAATTTGTCAGGTCTCAGAATTGGTAGGAGTCTTGGTAACAACTGGCAACACAGTTGTGTCTGTGTGGCTGTTTGTAAAGGGAGACCAGCAATTACTGTGTGTGTGTGCATTTAAGATTTTGTATTTAACTGGAAGACAAGTTAACATTTGTTGAACATCGTTACGAAATGATGAAATGATGAAGAATGTCGAGCTGTCTTCAGCTACATGAGCTGTCTGCTCCAGACCTGTGATGAGTCCATGCAGAGACAGTCTGGACAATGGAGAAACAAAATGGACAAATGGAGACAAATGGGACAAGAGAGAGACAGACTGGACAAGCAGAGACAGACTGGAAAACAGACTAGATAAGGCAGAGGCAAGATTGGACA
>NC_135211.1:3365496-3395496 GCF_052324685.1 Brachyhypopomus gauderio | reverse complement strand
GAGGGCAGGTCAGAGACGGTGATGAGAAGTCAGAGACGGTGATGTGAGGTCAGATACGGTGGTGTGAGGTCAGAGACAGTGGTGTGAGGTCAGAGACGGTGATGAGAGGTCAGAGATGGTGATGAGAAGTCAGAGACGGTGATGTGAGGTCAGATACGGTGGTGTGAGGTCAGAGACGGTGGTGTGAGGTCAGAGACGGTGATGAGAGGTCAGATACGGTGATGTGAGGTCAGAGACGGTGGTGTGAGGTCAGAGATGGTGACGGTGGTGTGAGGTCAGAGACGGTGATGTGAGGTCAGAGACGGTGATGTGAGGTCAGACGGTGATGTGAGGTCAGATACGGTGATGTGAAGTCAGATACGGTGATGTGAGGTCAGATACGGTGATGTGAGGTCATAGACGGTGGTGTGAGGTCAGAGACGGTGATGTGAGGTCAGAGACGGTGATGTGAGGTCATAGACGGTGATGTGAGGTCAGAGACGGTGATGTGAGGTCAGAGACGGTGGTGTGAGGTCAGAGACGGTGATGTGAGGTCAGAGACGGTGATGAGAGGTCAGAGACGGTGATGAGAGGTCAGAGACGGTGATGTGAGGTCAGAGACGGTGGTGTGAGGTCAGAGACGGTGCTGGGCACTGGGCTGCATTCCAGCTGTGTTTTGTGTGCATAACAGTGTTTCCAGTAAGAGATCAAACAGGTGAAGAAGCATGTTTGTCCCAGAGGTTGGCTCCATCTTTACTGACCCATGTGTGTGTGTGTGTGTGTGTGTGTGTGTGTGTGTGTGTGTGTGTGTGTGTGTGTGTGTGTGTGTGTGTGTGTGTGTGCGCGTGTGTGTGTGTGTGTGTGTGTGTGTGTGTGTGTGTGTGTGTGTGTGTGTGTGTGTGTGTGTATACAACAGGGACCTATTGCTATTCCTCCTGCTACACCTGCTACATGCCTGATTACGTTCTAATCTCACTTTTGACACACACACACACACAGTGAACTGTCCCTTTCCATCTCTCTCTCTCTCACACACACAAACACACACACACACACACACACACACACACACACACACACACACACACACACAGAAATGCACACAGTTAACTGTCCCTTTCCATCTCTCTCTCTCACACCCTGATACACACTCACTCCACACACACACACACACACACACACACACACACACACACACACACACACACACACACACACACACACACACACACACACACACACTCCTTTCTCACAGGTAATTGCCTGTCGTCCATCTCTCCCTCTCTTTCTCCTGCTAATTCCCACAGTGTGAGTGTAATGAGATTTCAGCTTTTTAAAGAGGATTGGTACAATTCTCCAGCACAGTTAATCTCAAAACTGTGTGTGTTTGTGTGTGTGTGTGTGTGTGTGAAAGAGAGAGAGAGAGAGAGAGAGAGAGAGAGAGAGAGAGAGAGAGGGTCAGCATTTCTTCTGTGACTGTTTGTGTTTGTATGTGTGTATGTTTGTGTTTGTGTGTGTGTGTAAGTTTGTGTTTGTTCGTGTGTATGCTTGTGTTTGTATGTGTTCTGTGGGACAGTCTGTGTGTGTCAAAGTCAAAGTCAAATGTATTTTTGTAGGGATTTTTACAACAGATGTTGTCACAAAACAGCTTTACACATGTCTGAATCCAAGCTCCCGTGGGCAAGCCAAGGGCGACAGGGGCATGAAAAACCCCCCCAGGCACGAGCAGGCGGGCCTCAAAGGGGCGGCCCGGTCCGTCCCGGCCAACACTGGATGCCACGACAGCAACAATAAAGGAGGAGGCAGGGCAGCGGGAGGCTCACCGCAGACGCACCTCCGCAGAACGAAAAGATAGAACTATAGCAGCACAGGTACAACACAGACGTGTTCAGCATCTTATAACCGCACAACCCCCCAGATCTACACCTTTAGCTAAGATGAGAGGTATTTTATAAAATGCCTGACTAAGCAAACAGGTTTTCAGCCTAGTCTTAAATATCGAGACATGAAATATTGATGTGAAGGTTATTCCATAGCGTGTGAGCTTTATAGGAAAAGGCTCAGTTAGATATGGTTTATCTAGGTACTAATAGTGTATGTGTGTCTGCATCTGTGAGTCTTGTCATCCTCTAGTTCACCTCCTTCCTTTCTTCTTATGCTCTCCTCCTCTCCTTCACCTCTACTTCTCCTCCTCTCCTCTCCTCCACCTCTCTGCTCCATCCGGGCTTCTCCGGTCCGAGCTTTGGGCCACTGGTTTCTAAGCAACGCTGCGCTCAGCGGCTGTGTGTTTGGGTTAAATTAGCTGAGTTGGGCAGACAGTTAGCGAAAGGAGTAGAATTAATGAACATGTCCAGTGTTTCCTGCTTCTACCGGAGTCATTAAATCATCCAGTCGTGCCCCAGCCTATTAGAAATGTCCACCTGGGAGCAAACGAGTGTGTGTGTGTGTGTGTGTGTGTGTGTGTGTGTGTGTGTGTGCGCACGTGCAGCGCGTGTGTTTTGTTTGCGTTTGTTTTGATTCCCTGTGGAGAACGGAGTGTCTCCACGTAAGGACATTCAGCAGGTGTCGGCCAATTACCAGGCCCCTCGTGTGGTGCCGATCTCTGGTGTTTCCTGCGGTTAGTGTCTCTGAGAGCACGTGCGTATTCGCACCTGATGGTGCTTTGTCAGCTGTAATTGCTCTCTCTCGACCCAGTGGAGAGAGAGCGGGAGGATAAATTGCTGATGGTAACTGGCCGGACTACAGAAGAAACACGGTGAGAAGATCCTGGGTGCTTATCTGCCTGGACGTGAGGAAGCTTTAGCAGTCTTTAGCTGTCTGGAGCAGCTGAACATATGGTCCACTGGTCTGAGTTCTCCCATCAACACACACACACACACACACACACACACACACACACACACACGGGTGTGCGTAAACACACTCGAACATGTACACGCACACACGCCTGCAGCACACACACACTGGCAACACGCACTCACACTCACACGCACACACACACACACACACACACACACACACACACACACACACACACGTGACATATTTTGGACAGGGAATAAACAATGACTTAAGCAGGATGGAAGGCCAGTCACGACTACAGGAGAGTGGTGTGTGTGTGTGTGTGTGTGTGTGTGTGTGTGTGTGTGTGTGTGTGTGTGTGTGTGTGTGTGTGTGTGTGTGTGTGTGTGTGTGTGTGTGTGTGAGAAAGAGAAAAGGGGAGACAGTGTAATGATAGAGATGTTTGCAAAAACATAAACATGGAAATGGAAACTAAGGATATGAGATGGGCTTGGTAATACTTCAATACGCACACACACACTCTCACACACTCTCTCACACACACACACACACACACACACACACACACACACACACACACACACACACAGGCGCACACACGCGCACACTCTCACACACGCACACTCTGTCTGTCTCTCTCTCTCTCTCTCTCTCTCTCTCTCTCTCTCACACACAACACACACACACACACACACACTACATGAAAATTAGCATATAAAACAAACAGCTCTGTGGTTTTCTAACAGTGTTAAACCAGCGATGCCATCTTAACGATGGCAAAACTTCATGATGTAAAGTCATTTACAGACACTCACAGCAAGACGGAACTCTTAGACGAATGTATACGCACACAATTAAACACACATGCTGGTATATAACCAGTACACACACACACACAAGATGATGTGATAACAAGTAGCAAAAATATTGTCGTGCGTGTTGGAGTTCACCCGCGTCTTCCTTTTAAGTTCAGATACCAGCTGGGTGCGGAACATTCTGCCGATATAGTTCATGTAATTTGGAATCATTAGTTTGTCCTGGATAATGCATTACTGCATTTGTACAAACTGCATGTCATACAGCCTCAGTCCAATTAGCAAGTGCGCTTTTACAAATTGCTTCTAGCATTCCAGCACTAGAAGTGCTCATCCTCCTCTATACAGAAAACCATGTACCGATTTTAACCGTCTTAGCCACCTATTTTACAAGCACCCATGCGTGTTGAGTTGTGTAAATGAAAACACTCTGCATTATCATGAGATGGGGGGGGATAATAATAATAATTTTTTTAAATTTGCTTTTCTGTTTCATATTACTGTAGCGGCACGGGCGACCTGGAACATGTGAGTTTTTCGCTCGCGGCTAATTGTGAGGAAGGGAGTGCTCGTGATGTGCGTCTCTGTGAAAATGTGTGAAAAACGTGTGAAAACCTGCCGCTTGGCTCGTGGTTAAATTAGATTTGAAGCCGTCTGCCTAACACCTGGTGTGACGATGCCTGTGGAGGCTGTGCTTTTGACGGAAGGGTATCTGTCTGCATTTGTGGCCCTGCACCTTACACCGGAATCTATGACTATCGGATTCTGTGACCGCAGACCGCTGTTGCGAGAAATGGCACGTTGAAGAACAACTCATAAATTTTGGAGCACATATTACTCATATGTCCAAGCTTGTAATCGCTGGATAACATTGATTTCTATAAGAAAGATGGAACGTCAATCGTTAACGTGTCCTTTAGGCCTACATACGCTTTTAGAATAGTCTTACATTAAGTTTCCTCTTAATTACAACAAATGGTTATAAATGAGTATTTCTATGTACAATATCTGACAACACTACCTTATTTCTATAACACATGCAGTGCAACAGTGATCTCTGCGGTCACCCGTTCACTCAGATCTCGGTTACAGAAGGGTTGTGGGTTGTCAGCGAGGTGCTGAGATGATCTCTGCTGTCTGGAGGACATAATGGAGCCATGGCTGGACTTACCACTGTGCTGTACTTATTGTGTTGCCCTCTACAGAAATGACGGGAGTAACGTTGCACATGACGCAGGATTTTGTGAATCTGCAGGCATTTTGTTAAAGGTGTGTGACACGAATCTTTGTGTTGGCTGTGATAAGCAAAACAATGTGTAAAAACAGCCTTCTGGATGTGAAAAATGTTGATAATTTGATAAATTACTTTAATACTTTATCATGTGTGTGCGTTTGTGTGTGTGTGTGATTGAATGGCCTAGAGTTAATTTCCAGTACACTATTTTGACGGTTTATGAAAAATGACATGAAACAGCTGTTTGTGTATTTATGAAAACTCCAATATACAACATAAGAGTCTGATTTAGAGAACAAACCTGGGCTGTTACTGAAGAGGACAAGGCAGGTTGATCAGAGAGAACGAGGGATGGAAAGAAAAGGAGGGAAAGAAAGTGATAGAAAGAAAGAGAGTGAGGAGATGAGAAGAGACAGAAACGAGAAATGTTAATGAGGGTGTGGCTAAAGAGAGTGTGGTGGATGGGGGTGTGGCCAGTGGGGATGTCGCTGATGGGGGTGTGGCATGTGAAATGACTGGTAGAGAGGAGAGGAGAGGAAGGGGCGGGGCAGGACTGGTAGAGAGGAGAGGAAGGGGCGGGGCAGGACTGGTAGAGAGGAGAGGAAGGGGCGGGGCGGGACTGGTAGAGAGGAGAGGAAGGGGCGGGGCGGGACTGGTAGAGAGGAGAGGAAGGGGCGGGGCGGGACTGGTAGAGAGGAGAGGAAGGGGCGGGGCAGGACTGGTAGAGAGGAGAGGAAGGGGCGGTGCGGGACTGGTAGAGAGGAGAGGAAGGGGCGGGGCAGGACTGGTAGAGAGGAGAGGAAGGGGCGGGGCAGGACTGGTAGAGAGGAGAGGAAGGGGCGGGGCAGGACTGGTAGAGAGGAGAGGAAGGGGCGGTGCGGGACTGGTAGAGAGGAGAGGAAGGGGCGGGGCAGGACTGGTAGAGAGGAGAGGAAGGGGCGGGGCAGGACTGGTAGAGAGGAGAGGAAGGGGCGGGGCAGGACTGGTAGAGAGGAGAGGAAGGGGCGGGGCAGGACTGGTAGAGAGGAGAGGGCGGGGCGGGGCGGGACTGGTAGAGAGGAGAGGAAGGGGCGGGGCAGGACTGGTAGAGAGGAGAGGAAGGGGCGGGGCGGGACTGGTAGAGAGGAGAGGAAGGGGCGGGGCGGGACTGGTAGAGAGGAGAGGAAGGGGCAGGGCGGGACTGGTAGAGAGGAGAGGAAGGGGCGGGGCAGGACTGGTAGAGAGGAGAGGAAGGGGGCGGGGCGGGACTGGTAGAGAGGAGAGGAAGGGGCAGGGCGGGACTGGTAGAGAGGAGAGGAAGGGGCGGGGCAGGACTGGTAGAGAGGAGAGGAAGGGGCGGGGCAGGACTGGTAGAGAGGAGAGGAAGGGGCGGGGCAGGACTGGTAGAGAGGAGAGGAAGGGGCGGGACTGGTAGAGAGGAGAGGAAGGGGCGGGGCAGGATTGGTAGAGAGGAGAGGAAGGGGCGGGGCAGGACTGGTAGAGAGGAGAGGAAGGGGCGGGGACTGGTAGAGAGGAGAGGAAGGGGCGGGGCAGGATTGGTAGAAAGGAGAGGAAGGGGGCGGGGCGGGACTGGTAGAGAGGAGAGGAAGGGGCAGGGCGGGACTGGTAGAGAGGAGAGGAAGGGGCGGGGCGGGACTGGTAGAGAGGAGAGGAAGGGGCGGGGCAGGACTGGTAGAGAGGAGAGGGCGGGGCGGGGCGGGACTGGTAGAGAGGAGAGGAAGGGGCGGGGCAGGACTGGTAGAGAGGAGAGGAAGGGGCGGGGCGGGGACTGGTAGAGAGGAGAGGAAGGGGCGGGGCGGGACTGGTAGAGAGGAGAGGAAGGGGCAGGGCGGGACTGGTAGAGAGGAGAGGAAGGGGCGGGGCAGGACTGGTAGAGAGGAGAGGAAGGGGCGGGGGCGGGACTGGTAGAGAGGAGAGGAAGGGGCAGGGCGGGACTGGTAGAGAGGAGAGGAAGGGGCGGGGCAGGACTGGTAGAGAGGAGAGGAAGGGGCGGGGCAGGACTGGTAGAGAGGAGAGGAAGGGGCGGGGCAGGACTGGTAGAGAGGAGAGGAAGGGGCGGGGACTGGTAGAGAGGAGAGGAAGGGGCGGGGCAGGATTGGTAGAGAGGAGAGGAAGGGGCGGGGCAGGACTGGTAGAGAGGAGAGGAAGGGGCGGGACTGGTAGAGAGGAGAGGAAGGGGCGGGGCAGGATTGGTAGAAAGGAGAGGAAGGGGCGGGGCGGGACTGGTAGAGAGGAGAGGAAGGGGCGGGGCAGGACTGGTAGAGAGGATGACAGAAGAGAGATAGAGCACTGATATAGAGAAAGGGAGGGGTGATCGAGAAGTGATGTAGAGGAGGGGTGAGTGATAGAGGGGTGATAGCAAGAAGAAGAAGTGATAGAGTGATTGTAATGAGAATGTGGTGATAGAGAAAAGGTGAGAAGGGTGATACAGGAGAGGGGGGAGTGGAGAAGTGATAGAGAGGTGAAAGAGGAGTGTTGGAGAGAAAGAGTTGGGCGTTAAAGGAACGATAGAGAAAAGAGGCTCATGTGTATCAGAGGGATGAGAGAGACAGAGAGAGAGAGAGAGACTAGTTGATAAAGGACAGAGAGGTTCTAACACATTTGATCAAAAGGGTTTTTATCTGTCGGAGTAAAGGGGGAGGGGCCAGGAAGGTCTTGTGAAGACACAGCCCAGTCCAGTGTGACGTTACTCTCTCCAGCTCTTCAACATCACCACCGTCCAACCACGTCCACTCGACTTCCTGGGAAAGGCACCTATGCTTGTGCATAACTCGCCATGGCAACGAGAGAAGAACCAGTACCTCTGAAGCACCTGGGCAGTGTTAGAGGAGACGGACCTCTTATCTGTCCATGTGTACTGATGGTTGAACATCTCTTTTGCCATGGCAAGCACAGGATAGATGGGACGGGTGGGGATAAAATGAGAAAAGTCATACCACTGTGTCTTAGGGTACCACTAGCTCAGAACAATAACACCACTGAATCTGGTAATTGGCCAGATCTGTATGGATGACCCAATGGACACCTGTCATTGGCCAGATCTGTATGGATGACCCAATGGACACCTGTCATTGGCCAGATCTGTATGGATGACCCAATGTACACCTGTCATTGGCCAGATCTGTATGGATGACCCAATGGACACCTGTCATTGGCCAGCATCACACTGACTGATGAAGGGGGTGGAGTTCCAGAGCCACTGTAACCACCCAGACTTCTACACAACCGGGTGGAGCCTGAGACGGTTGCACCAATATGGAGCCCCATTAGAATGGCTTTATGGCACGCAACTGGTCACTTGCCTCGAAGCCGCACCCTTGTGCCTGGGGAGTCCCGCCTTCACTCACCCGTCCCTCCGCCCCACAGCTGTCCTCTGGGACAGGGACAGATGGTGAGACCAGCAGCGTCCCAGCTCCAGACCCGATGTCCTTACACTGCTCACAACTGTTCAAGCTACCAGCGGGACGTATGACTACACTACATATCATCTCTCCATATGGTCTCACTCAAAACTACATCTACGACTACACTACATATCATCTCTCCATATGGTCTCACTCAAAACTACATCTACGACTACACTACATATCATATCTCCATATGATCTCACTCAAAACTACATCTACGACTACACTACATATCATCTCTCAATATGGTCTCACTCAAAACTACATCTACGACTACACTACATATCATCTCTCCATATGGTCTCACTCAAAACTACATCTACGACTACACTACATATCATATCTCCATATGGTCTCACTCAAAACTACATCTACGACTACACTACATATCATCTCTCAATATGGTCTCACTCAAAATTTCCTCTATGACTACACTACATATCATCTCTCCATATGGTCTCACTCAAAACTACATCTACGACTACACTACATATCATCTCTCCATATGGTCTCACTCAAAACTACATCTACGACTACACTACATATCATCTCTCCATATGGTCTCACTCAAAATTTCCTCTATGACTACACTACATATGGTCTCTCCATATGGTCTCACTCAAAACTACATCTACGACTACACTACATATCATCTCTCCATATGGTCTCACTCAAAATTTCCTCTATGACTACACTACATATCATCTCTCCATATGGTCTCACTCAAAACTACATCTACGACTACACTACATATCATCTCTCCATATGGTCTCACTCAAAACTACATCTACGACTACACTACATATCATATCTCCATATGGTCTCACTCAAAACTACATCTACGACTACACTACATATCATCTCTCAATATGGTCTCACTCAAAATTTCCTCTATGACTACACTACATATCATCTCTCCATATGGTCTCACTCAAAACTACATCTACGACTACACTACATATCATCTCTCCATATGGTCTCACTCAAAACTACATCTACGACTACACTACATATCATATCTCCATATGGTCTCACTCAAAACTACATCTACGACTACACTACATATCATCTCTCAATATGGTCTCACTCAAAATTTCCTCTATGACTACACTACATATCGTCTCTCCATATGGTCTCACTCAAAACTACATCTACGACTACACTACATATCATCTCTCCATATGGTCTCACTCAAAATTTCCTCTATGACTACACTACATATGGTCTCTCCATATGGTCTCACTCAAAACTACATCTACGACAACACTACATATCATCTCTCCATATGGTCTCACTCAAAATTTCCTCTATGACTACACTACATATCATCTCTCCATATGGTCTCACTCAAAACTACATCTACGACTACACTACATATCGTCTCTCCATATGGTCTCACTCAAAACTACATCTACGACTACACTACATATCGTCTCTCCATATGATCTCATTCAAAACTACATCTATGACTACACTACATATGGTCTCTCCATATGGTCTCACTAAAAACTACATCTATGACTACACTCCATATCATCTCTCCATATGGTCTCACTCAAAACTACATCTACGACTACACTACATATCATCTCTCCATATGGTCTCACTCAAAATTTCCTCTATGACTACACTACATATGGTCTCTCCATATGGTCTCACTCAAAACTACATCTACGACTACACTACATATCATCTCTCCATATGGTCTCACTCAAAATTTCCTCTATGACTACACTACATATGGTCTCTCCATATGGTCTCACTTAAAACTACATCTACGACAACACTACATATCATCTCTCCATATGGTCTCACTCAAAATTTCCTCTATGACTACACTACATATCATCTCTCCATATGGTCTCACTCAAAACTACATCTACGACTACACTACATATCGTCTCTCCATATGGTCTCACTCAAAACTACATCTACGACTACACTACATATCGTCTCTCCATATGATCTCATTCAAAACTACATCTATGACTACACTACATATGGTCTCTCCATATGGTCTCACTAAAAACTACATCTATGACTACACTACATATCATCTCTCCATATGGTCTCACTCAAAATTTCCTCTATGACTACACTACATATGGTCTCTCCATATGGTCTCACTCAAAACTACATCTACGACTACACTACATATCATCTCTCCATATGGTCTCACTCAAAATTTCCTCTATGACTACACTACATATGGTCTCTCCATATGGTCTCACTCAAAACGATATCTACGACTACACTACATACATCTACAAAAGGTCTCTCTGGGGCTCCAGGAAACATGATCCCACCAATATACAGCCTTTGATCAACTCTTATTTTACATCATGAATGCCTATAATTTTGGTTTAGCCAGAGCTTAGATCATGACCCTGGAACTGACCCTTGTACCCTGCTCTGGCCTTCAGGGTCATGACCCCGGTCCCCTTTGGGTTGGCAGTTGCCGTGTGTACACATCACTTTGCACACGTCCAAGCACATAAACACATAATTAACGCAGGCCCGTAACAACGCTGACACAAATTGCGTCCAATCATGATGGAGAAGCTCATGAATAATTAATAAGCTGAATTAGCATGTGAATGAGGAAGCTACCCGTGGGCAGTGATGGGGTGGGCCAGTAACGCTCTCTCTGCGTAAATATTTAGTAGTGCAACGACGTTCATGTTTCACGAGACCTGTGCAGAAAGGTGAGAGAGAGTATTGAAGCCTGCAGTGGAATGATAATGAGATTCAGACCCTCAAGCCCACCAGTGCAGCCTTTCACTGCATGACCTACGGGTGAAACAGCGGTTATTACACCGAGCTTTGCTTGAGACCAATCAAAGTCCTGAAGCGTCCAGGTTCAGGATTGCCCCGCCCCCGGCCATTGTGCACACCATGGTGACACGTGATTGACAGCTGGTTTCAAACAACAGCAAGCAGGAAGTTTCGCCCCTTTGATACACCGCGGCTTATTGGTCATCTGTAGCTTGACGAGCCTGTGATGTGATCTGAAGGCTGGAAAAATGTGATGATCTTTAACAGTTATCAGCATGTCTGTTCTTTCTTTTTTTGACAGACGTATTCTCTTGTTGTTTCTCCTGTTTCCTATCCTGTTTAGGCAATATCTCTTCTCATTCTCTCTCTCTCCCTCCCTCCCTATTTATCCTTCTCTCTCTCTCTCCCTCCTTTTGAAGTGTAAATATCTCCAGCAGTGCTGTTGACTAATGAAGTTACTGGCCTGCCTTAATTAGAAGTAGCTTTGATTCCCTCCACACGCTGGCAGAGGTAGAAGAGAACAAACAAGAGAGAGAGAGAGAGAGAGAGAGAGAGAGAGGAGAGAGAGAGAGAGAGAGGAGAGAGAGAGAGAGAGAGAGGGGAAGAGAGAGGCAGAGAGAGGGAGAGAGAGAGGGGAGGGGGAGGGAGAGAGGGAGAGAGAAGGATATCATGAACAACACTCAGAGGAAGGCAGGAAGAGTGGTAGAAGACTAACAGCTGTGTGGACACAGAACAGGGATGTTGTCTTGTTATCGGGTTTTTGACCTGTTTTCATTTAGCACTTCTAGTGTCCACTTACAGGACGTCTCTTTAGTCCTGCACAGACCTGCGGAGGAGAACAAGAAACACAGTCTCCCCAGCAGGAGACCACCCACACCTCAACACCACCCACACCTCAACACCACCCACACCCACACCTCAACACCACCCGCACCTCAACACCACCCGCACCTCAACACCACCCACACCTCAACACCACCCGCACCTCAACACCACCCACACCTCAACACCACCCACACCCCCACCCATACCCACAACTCCACCTCAACACCACCCACACCTCAACACCACCCACACCCCCCACCCATACCCACAACTCAACCTCAACATCACACACACCTCTACACCACCCACACCCCCACCCATACCCACAACTCCACCTCAACCTCAACACCACCCACACCTCAACACCACCCACACCTCAACACCACCCACACCTCAACACCACCCACACCCCCACCCATACCCACAACTCCACCTCAACCTCAACACCACCCGCACCTCAACACCCCCCACACCCGCACCTCAACACCACCTACTCCCCCACCCATACCCACAACTCCACCTCAACCTCAACACCACCCACACCTCAACACCACCCACACCCCCACCCATACCCACAACTCCACCTCAACCTCAACACCACCCGCACCTCAACACCACCCACACCCCCACCCATACCCACAACTCCACCTCAACCTCAACACCACCCACACCTCAACACCACCCACACCCCCACCCATACCCACAACTCCACCTCAATCCTCAACACCACCCACACCTCAACACCACCCACACCCCCACCCATACCCACAACTCCACCTCAACACCACCCACACCTCAACACCACCCACTCCCCCACCCATACCCACAACTCCACCTCAATCTCAACACCACCTACACCTCAACACCACCCACACCTCAACACCACCCACACCCCCACCCATACCCACAACTCCACCTCAACACCACCCACACCTCAACACCACCCACTCCCCCACCCATACCCACAACTCCACCTCAATCTCAACACCACCTACACCTCAACACCACCCACACCTCAACACCACCCACACCCCCACCCATACCCACAACTCAACCTCAACACCACCCGCACCTCAACACCCCCCACACCCATACCCACAACTCCACTCCACCCTCAACACCACCCACACCCGCACCTCAACACCACCCACTCCTCCACCCATACCCACAACTCCACCTCAATCTCAACACCACCTATACCTCAACACCACCCACACCTCAACACCACCCACACCCCCCACCCATACCCACAACTCAACCTCAACACCACCCACACCCCCACCCATACCCACAACTCAACCTCAACACCACCCACACCCCCACCCATACCCACAACTCCACCTCAACCTCAACACCACCCGCACCTCAACACCCCCCCACACCCATACCCACAACTCCACTCCACCCTCAACACCACCCACACCCGCACCTCAACACCACCCACTCCCCCACCCATATCCACAACTCCACCTCAAACTCAACACCACCCACACCCGCACCTCAACACCACCCACTCCCCCACCCATACCCACAACTCAACACCACCCACACCTCAACACCACCCACTCCCCCACCCATACCCACAACTCAACCTCAACACCACCCACACCCGCACCCATACCCACAACTCAACCTCAACACCACCCACACCCGCACCTCAACACCACCCACTCCCCCACCCATACCCACAACTCAACATCAACACCACCCACACCCGCACCTAACACCACCCACTCCCCCCACCCATACCCACAACTCCACCTCACCCTCAACACCACCCACACCCGCACCTCAACACCACCCATGCCCCCACCCATACCCACAACTCCACCCACCCTCAACACCACCCACACCCCCACCCATAGCTGCATCCCCACCTTCAACACCACCCACACCCGCACCCTTAACACCACCCACGCCCCCACTCATACTTGTACCCTGACCACACCCACACCATTCACACCCCTAACCACACCCACAACTCCACCCCACCCACAACACCATCCACACCCCCTCCTGCACACCCACCCTCAACATCTATGCCCCCAACACACCCTCAACACCATCTACACACCATCTACACACCCACCCATACCCACATCTCCAACCGCACCCTCAACACCATCTACACACCCACCCATACCCGCACCACTGCCTACACCCGCTCCCCACCCTGACCCACACTCCATCGCTGGACGCTACAGTGCCCCCCCCCACTGCTAGAGAGAAGACACAGTAGCAGACAGACGTGTGTAATCTGCCAATTACCTCCGCTGCCAGTCAAACGCCACGACGCCCACGTGAAACGTGATTCAGCTACACACTTTCCTCCAGCGTCTGTGTGAAGATAAGAGTGAAAACCCAAACAAGGCAGAAAATCGCTAGCTCATTTTGTGAAGGATTTGCTCATCTAACTTGTCCGATATACATGCAAAAAAAGATCTTTCTCTCTCGGATTTAACACACAGACTAAAGTTCTCAGCTGCTCTGAAAAGATGTAAAGATGTATAAAATCCACATTAATGCCATGAGAAACCCAGCAAATCAAAATGTGGAATATGGATGATGGCAATAAGGGGTAGCTCTCTCTCTCTTTCTCTCTCTCTCTCTCTCTCTCTCTCTCTCTCTCTCTCTCCCTCCCTCTCTCTCTCTCTCTCTCTCTCTCTCTCAGTTAGAAACAGAAGGTTCTTCATCAGCTGTGCTAGCAAAGTGCTTCTCTGGGAACTTTCTACACTTGATTACAATTTTGATTACCTCTACATCTTTTACAACAGTACCGCAGTACAGGGAGTGGCTGCGGTGTACTGTACTCTGCAAACCTTGTGTACTGTACCACAGTAATTTTGGCAGAACCGGTTCTTGTGGGGCGGGTTCCTCCTCAGGGCAGCTGTTCGGCTGGAGGAGGGTGGGGTGATCCCAGGAGCAGTGGTCCTCCTCACAGCTGGGGGTCTCCGAATACACCTGGAGCTGGCCAAGCTTGTTAGTGCTTCTGGGCCATCTGTCGCCGTGGTCGTCCAGGAAGGGATGTGAAGGAGGAAGAGGAGGAAGACAGCAGCACTCTCCCCGGGAGGAAGGTGGTGTTTGTCAGGGGACTGCACCACTCGCCGTGGACACATTCACTAATAAAGTCCCATGAATAAGGAAGGGGGTTCACCCGGCGTGTGTGTGTGCGTCAGGCGGAGTGTGTGTGTGTCAGGAGGAATGTGTCTGCGTCAGGCGGAGTGTGTGTGCTTCAGGCGGAGCGTGTGTGCGTCAGACGGAGCGTGTGTGCTTCAGGCGGAGTGTGTGTGCGTCAGGCGGAGTGTGTGTGCGTCAGGCGGAGTGTGCGTGCGTCAGGCGGAGTGTGTGTGTGTCAGGAGGAGTGTGTGTGCGTCAGGAGGAGTGTGTGTGCTTCAGGAGGAGTGTGTGTGCGTCAGGCGGAGTGTGTGTGCGTCAGGAGGAGTGTGTGTGCGTCAGGCGGAGTGTGTGTGCGTCAGGCGGAGTGTGTGTGCTTCTTGTCTCCCGTGTGAGACAAGAGAGAGACAGAGAGAGTTAGACAGCTAGAGAGACAAAGATAGAGAAGGGAGAGACACAGAGAGGGAGAGAGAGAAAGATAGAGAAGGGAGAGACAGAGAGAGAGAGGGAGAGAGAGAGAGAGAGAGAGAGAGAGAGAGAGAGAGAGAGAGAGAGGACAGTGTCACTCTCCACTCTCCCCCTATCCGTTGTTTCTTCTGATTAATTAAAGGTGGTCCATGTCTGGCCTCATTGAGACATCGTGTGTGTGGGACAAACACATTAATTCAGCAGCAGTTCAGAGTGCAGGACAGGAGCATTGAAGATAGAAGCCACTGGTATCTTTAAAAACACAAAATAAAAGTCTTTGACCTTCACCCCCCCCCCCCCCCCCCCCCCCCCCCGGTCTCTCTCTCTAATGCCCTTGATCACCTGGATCCTGTCTGGAGCGAGATGTTCGGCCGGTTTGAGCCGGTTAAAGCGTACCGGCGTTGTGCACTGCAGCGTCTCTCAGAACGCACAGGCAGCACGTTCGTTAGCGCTCATATTCGTTACGGCCGCTGCTATCGATTCCGGCGAGTTGAGGCGCCGTGCTCTCCGAGGGTGTCGGAGTCACGGCTCCACTCGGCAGCTGGGTAATGAGCTGGTTTAGGGCTTTGGCTCAAATGCGCAGGCTTGGCTGTGGACGTGTGTGTGTGTGTGTGTGTGTGTGTGTGTGAGGAGGCTTCCTAAACCACTTCCCCTCAGACCAGAGTGCTAGAGAAATCCAAAATCGTAACTGTCTCGCGGGAGAGCGGTCTACCAGAGCCCAGGGTTTTTCTCTTTGTCGCTATCTTTAATACATAGTTCAATGCATATAGCAGCATCATATTTTGTTGGACTTGTGTTTTTATTGTATTACATTGATGGACTAGACAGCAGATGGTTCGTCATCTGTGGGCATGCAGTAGTGTTGTCTGCTTTATTTAGAGTCTTAGTCCTGCAGTCGGATCTCTGGATGGATCGAGTTCTGAAATGTCTCGTACTTTGTGATTTCCGCTCCAAAAAAAATGCAAACACGAGGATGAGGCAGAGAATCGTGTGTGTGTGTGTATGTGTGTGTGTTTGCACTCGAGTGTGTGCATATCTGAGCCAGTGCTCCTGTGTGTGTGTGCAAATGTGAGCATGCCTTATTGGTATGTGCATCTGTGTGTGTGTGTGTGTGTGTGTACACATCTCTAGATTGTAGCTACTTCAGTCCCTAGCGCTCTATTTTAATGATCCCTGCAGCGTCTAAACAGCATGTAGCAGAGTACTGCGTTCATTCATTACCCCTCTCTCCTCTCCTCTCTCCACCTCTCCCCTCTTCCCTCTCTCCTCTCCTCTCTCCCCCTCTCCCCTCTTCCCTCTCTCCTCTCCTCTCTCCCCTCTTCCCTCTCTCCTCTCTCCTCTTATCTCTCCCTTATCTCCTGTGCTGCAGGTTTGTTTGGGTGTGAAACAGAGACAAACAGACAGAGAGTGAGTGATATAAAGAGAGAGAGAGAGAGAGAGATAAAGATACGGAACACATTTTAAACTCCGCCCACCCACCTTTTTGAACTCCAGAGTAACTCAGCTTGACAGGATGCCAATCTAGCATAGAAAATATCACACAGCTACAAATCAGGGAATAAGTGTTGTGTTATAGGTACAAGCGTGTGCTATTATCCACCCCCGCCCCACACGTGTTCCTACATCGCTCGCCCGCTCTGCACTCATTTCTGCAGAATTGTCTGGAAAGGTCTGGAGTTTAGACAGTTATGACCACAGGTGTGGTTGTTTTTAACTCCACCCTGCTGCCGTAACGTCCGGTCGGTGTGTTACAGAGCTTGGAGGGGACTGGTTGAATCTGGGGGGAGGGGCCTGTTGAGATCTATCGGTGCTGAGGGGTTTAAGGCACTCGCTACAGTGCAGTTCTCAGAAATAAGATAAAACAGATGTGAAGACAGAACTGTGCTGGTGAGATTAAATGGGAGTTTTTTTTACTTGCTGGCTGTGTGAAAGAACAAAAAGGAGATGCCCCAATTTCTCACCCCCTCCCCCCTCCCCCCTCCCTCTTTCTAAGTTTCTAAGGATTGATCCCTGCATCACACTTCCTAAATTGTGCCCCATTTTTAATAGAACCGAAGTGCTGTGGTCTGTGTCTTATCATATCTCATCATTAATCTGTACATATATTTAGATATTTTTGATTACCCTGCATGGTTTTCTATGTTGCGCTGCAGTACCAAGTGAATTCATATTCACTTAGTCATGTAGCTAAATATAGAATTTGCTGTGTAAAGGTCCCCTTGATTGGAAGTCGAACTTGTATAAATTTGAATGCATAATTTTCTGATGCTGTACATCGTAATCAGCTGTATGAAGGCTCTTATTCACCTTTTGTGTGGTCGACGCCCCTGAAATGTGAATTTTAGCAACCCCTCGTAAACGCCCTTAAGGCCTGAAGGGAGCGTGTGGTGGGCGGGGCCTAAAGGGAGCGTGTGGTGGGCCAGGCCTAAAGAGAGAGTGTGGTGGGCGGGTCCTAAAGGGAGCGTGTGGTGGGCGGGGCCTAAAGGGAGAGTGTGGTGGGCGGGGCCTAAAAGGACTGGGATTGTTCAATTGATGAGCTCTGTTGTCTTTGACAGCTCTGTTAAGTAACACCACCCTGCAGACGTCAGCTGGTGGAGCATTCACAAGAATCCCCCCTCCACCTACGCCCCCCCTCCACCCACCCACTAGATGTAGCTCACAACTAGACCAGAATACACTAAAGCTCAAAATGATGACAATCTGCATTAATCATCTTAACCCTTCGCTTCAACACAGAGGGAAGCCTCAAACTTCAGGTAATTTATCTTCCGAGCTAAAACCCAACACCCTGGCAAGGCCCCTCACCGTGAAGTAGACATCTGTCTCTTAACAAGGCTGGGTGTTTGCACTGCGGATCAGTTCGGGACCAGGCTGTTGTTGTTGTTTTTTTTTTCAGTTGTTTGTTTGTTTGTTGTTTTGGCAAATCCCTCCCACTTGCAGACTGAAACAGCAGGCTACAGCTAATAGGCGTCTCCCCAGAGGAGGAAGCCGCATCTTTCTCGCCGCGCTTCAATGCCAGGCTTCCTGGCACGGGGCCCCGAGTCTTTCCGCCCTAGTTTTCCTGCTTTCTCCCTCATCCGGAACCTTCCCAGACCGCGAAACAAACTCCGACAGCGAGCAGGCTGCGTTGAAACACTCCACAGACCTCGGGTTCGCCGTTTCGTTAATGTAACAACCCAGAATAAAATGATTGTTCTGCAGCGGATAAATGTTTGTGTCAGTTCTTGTGTGCCATGTCAGCAGGCGAGTGTTAGCGTGACCATATCCACAACTTCATGCTTCATGCGTTTGTGCACTCTCCTCCTTTCTCTCTCCATTATTCATCTTCTCCGCCTCCAAACAGACCTTATTGGTCCAGTTCAGTCCTGATACATTCCAGAAGCTCTGACATCATAAAGCCCAGGAGTTTTACCTCAAACAGGCCAAAAGCTGTGACTGTTTTGACTAGGATCCACCCCCCCCCCCCATGATCTCCACAGACTGTCACTCTAGACCCCAGACTATGCCCCTCCCCTAGCCTATGCCCCCCCAACACAGTGCTACTCCTCCAAACTGTCACTCCACTCCCTGTCAAGTGTACAAAAGAGCTGAAATGTGTATACATCTTCTTTTACATACCAGTGTTTTGAAATCACGATCATTATACCCAAACAATTCTGTATATATGCAAATAAAAATCCATTATGGATATTGGAGTCTGACATCATTATATTCCATTATACTCCATATTCTCAAAAGATGAAGTTCCGTCATTAAAGTTTTTTTAATGATGACCTCAATTCACACCACCTGCAACAGACACCTGCAGGATAATGTTGGACGTCTGCATCTTGCTGAACTTGGTGGAGAGATAAACAAAGGTTCACTGAAACTGACATAGAAGCCTTCAACTCTTTTAACAAGGTCTTCCATAGCACCCTCCGGTATTGATGTGTTTGTTACTTTGATGCTTGCTACTGGAATACTGAAGCCATTTCCCATGCCTTGGGAATATTCTGGAACGGTCTGCTCTGTGTTCCTACAGTGGTCTTGTGGTCAGCTTCACCAAGACCTACTAAGGCCCTGTTGAATCCCGTGGTCTATACATAGAGGCATCTGCTTTATACTTCAGTTCTGTTTTACTTTTGACTTCATATTATCAACATTTCATATTCAGTGCTAAAACCTTTCTACCTACAAATATCCCTGTTATTACCTCGTTATCCCCACTGCATGACAAGTTCTCATAAAAGCCCTGACTGGTGCCATCAAGGTCCGTATATATCCACGCACAGTTTGTTTTCTGTGTGATCAGCCAGTGTCACCATACAAATCCCCGATGACTCATCCCAGAACATTGCGAACCTTTGTGTTCCTGTGTCATTAGGTCCCGCCCACAGCCCCAGATGCGTTAGCTTTGCACTTTTTTTTTTCCAGCGCTGCAATCTCTGGGGACAAAGCTAACGGTTCTGCAGCGAGAGAGCTCCTCCCACTGGGCGGGTCCTGCTTTCACAGATGGAGGGGCATTCTGTATCTGAGATAGTTGTAGTCTATTGCCCCTCACCACCTCTCTGGCTGGGTACAGGGCGTGTGGAGGGGTTTTTATTCCTCTGGAAGACCACTGCAGAACACCACTTTATTCACTCCATAACTCATACAAAGGCTGCACCACCTTTTCGAAGTAGCTCTCCGGTGTGGGCCAGCCTGATGGAGTTCAAGTGTAGTCACTGAAGAGAGGGTGGGGGTGGGGGGGACTGTGAGCCCCTCCCAAAATGCTGAAGGGTTATGGCCAGCTGTTCCAGAACTGCATATGCACACACAACAGATGAAAGGACAGATTTCTAATGTGGTGTCTATTGGTGGGGGTCCGTTTCTACAGCTGCCAAAATAGGTGATTTTGCTGGAGGATACTGGAGCACATAGAGTTTTATATGTGTTTTAGCATCCAGTAATATTTATATAAGTCATGTTAAGTGATATAAGTCATGTTAAGTCAAACTATGACTTTCATGTTGTTTTAATACTTCCTGTGATTATTGCTGTTAAAAGCTACATTTCTTCAGGACGACTGGAAGTGGGATGAATCCACTACGTTTGGTAAAAAAGCCCCACAGCATTTTGTCCCCCCCCCCTTCCCAGCTGAGCGTGCTCCGGACCCTCAGAACTGATGCATGCTGGGATGGAGACAGGTAGCTTTCTCACGTCTGAGAGATTTTATGATGCAACCTTTCAGAAAGCCACTGGAGGGGGGAAGAGTAATGGATACCTTCAGTCTCTGATGCCTCTGTTCAGCATAAGTAAATGCAGGGGGGGGTTGTGGGTGGGTGGTCAAGCCCACGGCGAGCTGAATGGGAGTGGGCTGTTTCAGAACACCCAGATGTAATTGGACTTTCTGATGAGCTGTGCAGCGGGGCGTGCAGGCCAGACACTGGCTCGCTGCTCCGTCTGGAACTCAAGAAAAAAAGGGGACCCTGCTAGAGAAGACTCTGGGGGTTTTGAGCTCAGTGCTCAAAAGTGCCCCCTCCCCACCCACTGACCGCTACCAGTTCCCCACACCTGACCCACTTCGTTAGGTATGAACTGCTTGCAAACTGCATCTCACCCAATCAGGTCAGACCTACTAGAACCCTGAACACTGCCCAGTTTGGCAAAAGCCAAAGTTCAACTCCCTACCCACCAAACCCCAACTCTACAACACCAGACCCTAAACCCCAACTCCACAACACCAGACCCTAAACCTCAACTCCACAACACCAGACCCTAAACCCCAACTCCACAACACCAGACCCTAAACCCCAACTCCACAACACCACACCCTAAACCCCAACTCCACAACACCACACCCTAAACCCCAACTCCACAACACCAGACCCTAAACCCCAACTCCACAACACCACACCCTAAACCCCAACTCCACAACACCAGACCCTAAACCCCAACTCCACAACACCAGACCCTAAACCCCAACTCCACATCCACCGCACCCTGAAACCCCAACATCAAACCCACCAGCGACCAGCAGCCCCTTCACACCCCAAAAACAGGTCGCATTCCAATTCTTCTGCTAGAGTAACAACATCGGAAACAATTGACACAGATAAAATATATTTGCAGCTAGGTCCAATAGTCTGTGTGTAGAAGCCCAATACCGTGGCTAGATGATGCATCTGAAAACGGCCAAAATGACAGATGTGTTGAAACCCTGCCGCTGGAGCAGGTACCCAGGGGTCCTTCCATCAGCTGTTCTCTGGACATCCTTTTGAAGCTGCTGTCTCCGGTGTGAACCCAAGCTCCGAGGGTCTGGAGCGCTGTCTGTAAGTGATGATGCAAGTACATCAACTGAAAGGCAATGCTCTCAAGGCCCTGAGCTCGCCTGACAGGCACTGTTGGAGCACCCCGGATTTTAACTCCACCTGTGTGACACCCTCCACCTTCAGTTCCGTTTTAGTGGTGGAAGATAAAAGGATACTCTTGTCTTTCGGTTGGGCATGGGTGGAGCATATAGGGGCATGGGTGGAGCATATAGGGGCATGGGTAGAGCATATAGGGGCATGGGTGGAGCATATAGGGGCATGGGTGGAGCATATAGGGGCATGGGTGGAGCATATAGGGGCATGGGTAGAGCATATAGGGGCATGGGTAGAGCATATAGGGGCATGGGTGGAGCATATAGGGGCATGGGTAGAGCATATAGGGGCATGGGTAGAGCATATAGGGGCATGGGTGGAGCATATAGGGGCATGGGTGGAGCATATAGGGGCATGGGTAGAGCATATAGGGGCATGGGTGGAGCATATAGGGGCATGGGTGGAGCATATAGGGGCATGGGTGGAGCATATAGGGGCATGGGTAGAGCATATAGGGGCATGGGTGGAGCATATAGGGGCATGGGTAGAGCATATAGGGGCATGGGTAGAGCATATAGGGGCATGGGTGGAGCATATAGGGGCATGGGTAGAGCATATAGGGGCATGGGTAGAGCATATAGGGGCATGGGTGGAGCATATAGGGGCATGGGTAGAGCATATAGGGGCATGGGTAGAGCATATAGGGGCATGGGTGGAGCATATAGGGGCATGGGTAGAGCATATAGGGGCATGGGTAGAGCATATAGGGGCATGGGTGGAGCATATAGGCAAACTTTGTGCTGTTCATAAAAGCATCGGCGTGAAAGCAGCAGGGGTGGAGGGATATCTCCTCCTCCACCTAAAATGTGGTGTTGGTGGAGGTGGTGGGGTGGTTGGGGGGGTGGTGGAGGATGTGGTGGAGGGGGTGGTGGTGGGCGTGATGGAGGTGGTGTTGGTGGGGGTGGTGGAGCGGGTGGTGTTGGTGGTGATGGTGGTGATGGTGGTGTTGGGGTGGTGGTTGTGGTGGTGGAGGTGGAGGTAGTGTTGGGGGTGGTGGTGGTGGAGGTGGTGATGGTGGTGGAGGTGGTGGTGGTGTTGGTGGAGCGGGGTGGTGTTGGGGGTGGTGGTGGTGTTGGTGGAGCGGGTGGTGTTGGGGGTGGTGGTGGTGGTGGTGGTGGAGGTGGTGGTGTTGGGGGTGGAGGTGTTGGGGTGGTGGAGGTGGTGGTGGTGGTGGAGGTGGTGTTGGGGGTGGTGGTGGTGGAGGTGGTGGTGTTGGGGGTGGTGGTGGTGGTGGTGGTGTTGGGGTGGTGGAGGTGGTGGTGGAGGTGGTGTTGGGGGTGGTGGTGGTGGAGGTGGTGGTGTTGGGGGTGGTGGTGGTGGTGGTGGTGTTGGGGTGGTGGAGGTGGTGGTGGAGGTGGTGTTGGGGGTGGTGGTGGTGAAGGTGGTGGTGTTGGGGTGGTGGAGGTGGTGGTGGTGGTGGAGGTGGTGTTGGTGGTGGTGTTGGTGGAGCGGGTGGTGTTGGGGGTGGTGGTGGTGGAGGTGGTGGTGTTGGGGGTGGAGGTGGGGTTAAGTGAAAACGCAATTTGTGCAATTTGACCCAAGAAGTAAAAACACTTGAAAACAGGCTCCTGCTGCCAAGAGATCCAATGTACATGTGGCCCCCAGCGTTGGGGAGAAGAATGGGAGGTGTTTGGGCACGCAGGTGGAGCAGGTGGTGGGTGGAGCAGGTGGTGGGTGGAGCAGGTGGTGAGGTGGAGCGGTGGTGGGTGGAGCAGGTGGTGGGTGGAGCGGTGGTGGGTGGAGCGGTGGTGGGTGGAGCGGTGGTGAGGTGGAGCAGGTGGTGGGTGGAGCAGGTGGTGGGTGGTGCGGTGGTGGGTGGAGCGGCGGTGGGTGGAGCGGGTGGTAGGTGGTGCGGTGGTGGGTGGAGCAGGTGGTGAGGTGGAGCGGTGGTGGGTGGAGCGGTGGTGGGTGGAGCAGGTGGTGGGTGGAGCGGTGGTGGGTGGAGCAGGTGCCCTAGTGTCACTGGTTGCCTCATCCACCCTTCAGCCAAGCGCATGGTAATTAAACAGGCTGTTCACACCGTGACAACCATCCCGCTGTTTCAGCCCCGGGGTCCGGGAGCAGAGAACGAGTGAGATGTGTGAGAGAGACGGAGAGAGAGAATGACAACGGACTCTGGGAGCGAATGTAGAGGAGGCAGGAAGGAAGTGTTGTGAGATGAAGGGAGGATCTGTGGTGTGTAGTGGCAGCTGTCACATCACCTGCCAGGCTGCTGCCCCACTACGTGGCAACAACTGAAACAACCACGCGAGTTAAGATCCCTCCCTCTTCCACACGCTGCCAGTCCAGAGTCCCTCCCCCCCGGAAGCTCCTCCCCTCAGAGGCTCCACCCCTCAGAGGCTCCACCCCTACAGGATTACTTCCCTTTGATGCTCCACACATATAAGACTTCTACCAGAGTGGCACATCCAACTTCATTTCAGAACATCCTACCAGTGCATAAGAGCCTGGGATCGGTGAATAGCATTCTGGCTCCTCGCTCCTGTTCTCCTGCCCCTCCATCCTCACCTCCATCTTCACTCCAGCTCCTTGGCCTCTCTCCACTGCTTCTCCACCCCAAACTTCTCCAGGTCCCCAGTGTCTACAATCTACCGCTGGGCCTCTTCATGGGGACTTGCTGGAAGTGGTCATTAGACTCGTTAAACGTATCGGCCCAGTTCGTGGGAAGCCTCGCAGCGTGTGGGTCCTGCGAGAGCCTGTATGAAAGGAACGTGGTCTGAGTGCATGGAGGATCAGTACACGCCACCTCACACTGCCCCTGGACCAGCAGACACTCACACGCTCCCATTAACATCTACCATTAACATCTACCATTAACATCTACCATTAACATCTCCCATGGAGTCTCCCAGGGCAGCTGAGCACCGCAGTGATGAAGAGCATACATATATATATATATATATATATATATATATATATATATATATATATATATATATAGAGAGAGAGAGAGAGAGAGAGAGAGAGAGAGATGGACAGATTATTGAATAGATTATTTTGTTAATTTAAAAATGTGACATTTTCAGTGCTTTGGCAAAAATGTATTTTGTTCAATCATGCCAACACACCCATCCTGTCTTGTTTAGAGAGCGAGAGAAAGACAGAGAGGAGAAAAGACAGGACAGGAAGATTAAGAGAAAGACAAAGAAAGAGAGAAACGGAGAGATAAATGAACCCACGCTTTCCGCAGCCGGAAGGTCAGCGCAGGCTGCGTAGCCGAGTGTGTGGGGGTGTGTGCGGAGGGTGGGTGTGTCGTGACGCCACGGCGAGCTGGTGCCGGGTCTCGCCCCCTCCTCTCTCCAGTGCCAGGGCCCAGCGGGGCAGCTGAACGTCGCAGACAGCACCTCGGTACCACCGGGTGGATCTACCACCGCTCTGCAGAGAGAGAGGATCGATAGCGTTCAAAGCCAGCCAGACGAAGCGACAGAGAGAGAATGCGCGAGACGGAGAGAAGGAGAGAGAGAGAGGGAGGAGAGAGAGAGGGAGGCGTCGGAGACGTGCAGACGCCGGCTGAGTTTTTTGTTTGTTTGTTTGTTTGTTTTCTTAGTAAGTGCCAGTTGGCCCTTGCACTGTGCTCTGAGACCAGCTAGTGATTCATTTCAGCCATTATAAGGGGAAAAACTGAAAAACTGGCTTTGGCATAGAAGGACTTCGGCTCATCTAGTCTGAATCACGCCTAGAGGCTCCACAACACTTACCTCTGCCTGGGGAGACTGGGTGTGTCACACGCTGAAGTGTAGTTTCACTCGCCAGTCCCTCTCACACACAGACCCAGAGCTGTCTGGGACCATCAGACCCCTGAGGCTTCACAGCACGATTTCCATCTTTAGATTTAAAGCCACCAGACCAAGAGTGTTGTTTTCATTAGGAACAACTATATTAGAGTTATCTTTCTTTTTCCTGATATTGTATTCCTGAAAACGGTTGGGAATTGGTTGTCTGGTTAGCAGGGCAGAAAGTGTCAGGATCTAGGCTGACTTTGGCTTCATGACTTAATGGATTACTTTAGCAGATCTCCATGTACAGGTCAAAAGTCTCGTCCTCTGTGGATTTTGAAGACTTGTGGAGAATCTCCAGTTCATATTTCCTTCTCCACCTCTTGACCTTCTCTTGACCTTCTCTTAAAGATGCAGCCCAGTCACATTAACACTTTTTAATTTATCCTTTGTTACATTATTTAATTTAAAATTAACAAATTGTGCAAGCACCTGCTCTTAATAATTACAAGTTTTTAATAAATGTAATAGATTATTTTTTCAGGACTCCAACAGCGACCACCATTCCCCTGGGCTGCCATTTGATTTCAAACCTCAGATTGTAACCATATTGGCCATTATAGTTTTTGCTTCAGCCAGAAAAGCCTTTGGGAGCTGCACACAAAGGGCTCTCCCAGCCCCTCGGGGCGTGGTGAGGAGATGAGGCCTTGGCAGTCCTACTGTTTTGGCTCCTCTGATGCCTTCAGTTCTTCGGTGCGGTTCTGTCTCGCTCTAGCTCGCGTTGGTCTACTGCAGCAGGTCCATTGCAGCACATAGTTGGGTTTAAGAGAAGCCTGTCTGAGGAGAATCAAGATGTCTAGAAGTGCAAGTGATGGTCTTGGGTGGACTGTATGCAGGATGCAGTTTTTCTGAAGGTGGGGGAGAGACAGAAGAGGTTCTACAACCTACTGAATAGATGATTGTTCGTACAGCTTGGAGATCTTAAATTTTTTTGTCTCTCAGGTTTTTAGGATCAAAAACCTTGCATGCAGTCAGTGCTGACAATGGAGCCAGAGTTTAGGGGACTGTGTGTATGGTGCTGTCCTTGGTGCTGAAGTAGTCCCGTGTGCTCTCCTTGGTGCTGAATTCTGAGTCCTCTCTCACTCCCTAGTGCATTCCATTTTTACTCAGTGTCAGTAGTTAAAAAAAAAAAAAGTTTTATTGATCATTACTGATTTGAGTAAATAAAGTCTCCACCTCTTCAATTCTGGTTGATCATCTTCCACGTCTCACTGACACCTCCTCCTTGCCGCTAACTCCGCCCATGTCTACAAGTTACATAATCACTTTATATGTAGTTTACACAGTCAACCTCTCTACAGTCTGGCCAGTATATTTGCTAACAGCTCTTTAATGCAAGTTCATTTTCCTTGTTTTTTTTCTTGTTTTTTGTTTTTGTTGTTGTTGTTGTTGTGTTTGTTTTCCTCTTGTTCTGTGTTATTCTGTTATTGCCTTGTTAGCCTGTTCAGGGGTGTATGATTATGGTTCGCCCGCGGCAGGCCTGCCGTGTTTGACTTGTCATGCCTGTTATGAGCGTGATTATTGGAAATGTTCCGGAAAACGCACTTCACGTGTGCATCCAGCCGCCTTCAGCTCCCACGTGTCACGTTTCACGTAACGATGGATTTTACTGGAAAGTGTGTGAAATGTCGGGACGAGTCTCACTGCTCAATAGGGAAGAGCAGCGGATCCCAGACTGATCTGCTGTTCAGAGATAACACCAAATCAGCCATCGTCTACCTGACCTCGGTTCTCTTGAGTGAGGACACGCACGACTAAATGAAGAAATGAGCAGATATTGTTCTCAGTCTTGCTAGTGTTCATTTTTCTTCTGACTCTCATGGTTGTCTCGTGAGAGTTTGAGGAGAAAATGAAGGAATTTGCTCACGTCTTTCCTCCATAATTTGTCCTGTGGAAGAACTCGATTTAGTGCATTCAGTTCACAAATAGGATGCCAGCCATGTGCTTTGGGTGATAACCAAGTCTTTTTCTAATTGGTCTGAAATGAGCTTTACTATCTTTAGTGCTATTCTTTTGCATGCTATTAGACTGTAAAAATGTACAAGGACCTGAGGCTCCATCCCAGAGCTCCGTGAGATAGACAACATAGAGGAATAGAGAGCACGCCATTCTTGACACGGACACTCTGTGTAATGACCTGGCCAGAGTCGGGTCTAGAAACCACCGACTGTTTGGGGGAGCGAGTGGGGAAAGGGAGTTTCAGTAAGGGTTCTTCTCCACGGAGAGAGAAAAGAAACAAAAAGACATGGTGGGCGAGCTGGGGAAAACAAAACGGAGGTATAATCAGCCGAGAGGACAGACCGGAGACGCCCTGAAGCAGACGAATAACACACAGCACTGCAGTAGAGCACCTGGGGCCTTCGTATAGAGAGAGGGCACAAACCAGGAGCAGGTGAACGTGATCAGTCATCGGGAGATTGCGAATGGTACAGGTGCGGTGTGTGTGTGTGTGTGTGTGTGTGTGTGTGTGTGTGTGTGTGTGTGTGTGTGTGTGCCCAGCGGACCTCCCTTCATTGCGTTGTGCAGTCACCAAATTAGCAGCCAAGATGACGGCAATGCTCGTCAAACGAATCCACAATGAAATTTAATTACTCATAATTTCCTGTTGCTTGGAAACATCATGGAAATGTCAGCAACAATATACAGACAAATGAACAGATAAAAATATTCTGAACAGGTAAAAAAGATAAATATAAATCTTCTGTATGAAGCTTCTGGAGCTTCTGCTACTCATATGAAACTGTATTCATATACACCAATCATATACATCTACACAGATCACATTCATATACACGATCTTGTGCACCTGAATTTCATACGTTTTAGGTGTTCTCCCTTTGCCACCTGTATTTTCGGACTCACTGTAAAACACCACACAGTCTAGAAGGATCTAGAAGGATCTAGAAGGATCTAGAGGGATCGTGGGAAGCTGGAGTGGGTTTGGCTGCTCACAACATTACTTTACTTGCCGTGTGAGTTTTGATCACCGCTGGGAAACTGGCTAAGAATTCAGCATTAAAATCATGCAGTACATCTCATAACACATGCTCTCTCTCTCTCTCTCTCTCTCTCTCTCTCTCTCTCTCTCCCTCCCTCCCTCCGTGTCTCTTTCAATCTGGCTTCTGCTGTCATTTTTATAGAAGTTCAGTTGTTTGTCATTTTTTTCCTGCAGTTTTTCTCTTTCCTCCGTGCCTGCAGCCAGTCAGTGTCCTCCTTTAAGAACAACTGCTCCCTCGCTCTCTCACTCTCTCCCTCTCTCTGTCTCCCCCTCTGTGTTCGGGCTAAAAGTATGCACCAGTGAAACGAACTGTATGCAATGAGACTAAACAGCTCACAAAGCAGATGAAGGTGAATCGGGGGAGACCAAAGGGACAGGCGGCCCCCCCCGACCTCGGGCCGGGACGACCTCGGGCCGGGACGACCTCGGGCCGGGACGACCTCGCGGGGCGGGAATCGTGCCGAACACAGAACAGATCTGCGAAGAAGAAAGAGAACAGGAACAGGAAGGCAGAAGCAAACGTTCACTGGGTGCGTGATCAGAACTGCTCCAGTTTCACACATGGTAGAGCAGATCCAGGTTGTACCAAGGCTGTGGCTTTGAGTCCCAGAGCGCATACAGACGTTAATGCTGGTAAAGTGCGATATATAAGTCACTTTGGACGAGATGGTCTGTCAAAGGTTGGAAGTGGAAGAGTGCCGCAGAGGAGTGATCCTCCAGAGAGGAGTGATCATCCAGAGAGGAGTGATCCTCTAGAGAGGAGTGATCCTCCAGAGAGGAGTGATCATCCAGAGAGGAGTGATCCTCTAGAGAGGAGTGATCATCCAGAGAGGAGTGATCATCCAGAGAGGAGTGATCCTCTAGAGAGGAGTGATCATCCAGAGAGGAGTGATCCTCCAGAGAGGAGTGATCCTCCAGAGAGGAGTGATCATCCAGAGAGGAGTGTTCCTCCAGAGAGGGGTGTTCCTCCAGAGAGGAGTGATGCTCCAGAGAGGAGTGATCCTCTAGAGAGCCAACCCTCTGCTTTCTGGGACGCTGAAGGTGTGTGCAGTCCCAATATCCTCCACATGTTGGGACGGGGGGAG
Organism: Brachyhypopomus gauderio; assembly: GCF_052324685.1. NCBI lineage: Eukaryota > Metazoa > Chordata > Actinopteri > Gymnotiformes > Hypopomidae > Brachyhypopomus > Brachyhypopomus gauderio. The sequence goes on along the minus strand of NC_135211.1, from coordinate 3,365,832 downwards.
GGGCTGTCCTTCAAGTGCCTCGTATAAATCACACGGACACAATGAAAGCAGGTCTGCTAGGTGGTGGGTCAGGAATCCAGGCCTCTGCCTCTTTCATCTTCGTCCTTACAGTCCGGCCGATGAAGTCAGTTGGCCGTGTCATCACCGTGCGGGCCAATCCCAGGTGTGCTGGGTGTTTCTGATAGGCTGATTTAATGGAGACTGGCACCCCAGACCACAGGTGTGCTGGGGCGTGACCCAGATCGGCCCAGTCGCGGCCCAGTCGCTCTGGTTAGGAGGGCCATTATCCTGCAGTACTGTAACGTGTTAAAGAATGACTGCAGCTCATGATGGAAC